>NC_091981.1:124939168-125025842 GCF_044704955.1 Pristiophorus japonicus | reverse complement strand
CTCCTCTCTCTCTCTCTTTCCTCTCTCTCCTCTGTCTCCTCTCTCTCTCTCTCTCTCTTCTCTCTCTCCTCTCTCTCTCTTTCCCCTCTCTCCTCTGTCTCCTCTCTCTCTCTCTCCTCTCTTTACTCTCTCTCTCTTTCCTCTCTCTCCTCTCTCTCCTCTCTCTCTCTTTCCTCTCTCTCCTCTCTCTCCTCTCTCTCTCTTTCCTCTCTCTCCTCTCTCTCTATCTCCTCTGTCTCTCTCTCTCTCTCTCCTCTCTCTCTCTCTTTCCTCTCTCTCTTCTGTCTCCTCTCTCTCTCTCCTCTCTCTCTCCTCTCTCTCTCTTTCCTCTCTCTCCTCTGTCTCTCTCTCTCTCTCTCTCTCTCTCCTCTCTCTCCTCTCTCTCCTCTATCTCTCTCTCCCCTCTCTCTCTCTCTCTTTCTCTCTCCTCTCTCTCCTCTCTCTCTTTCCTCTCTCTCCTCTGTCTCCTCTGTTTCCTCTCTCTCCTCTCTCTCCTCTGTCTCCTCTCTCTCCTATGTCTCCTCTCTTTCCTCTCTCTCCTCCCTTCTCTGTCTTCTCTGTCTCCTCTCTCTCTCTCCTCTCTCCTCCCTTCTCTCTCTCCTCTCTCCTGTGTCTCCTCCCTCTCCTCTCCCCTCACAGGTACAATTGCGTGTTCTCCTTTTATGGCCATGAGCACTTCCTCAATTAGTCTGCAAGGGACACAAAAGGACTACAGGTCCCATTCACAAAATTACAAAAATGGAAACGCTGAAATCACACACATGTGCAGTGGAGGCCCTCCGAAAATACATGGGAAGCCTCATCATTACATTTACAGAAAGGGTTTTTACTGCTACATTGGGCAATTAGTCTGTGATTTTAGGCACCAGTTCCTTCACATCAGTGCCACACATTTATACTTCGGTTGCTGACCACTCACTAACAATATGCACCTTGCATGCCTCCCATAACTTTACCTTTCCTGATGCCTATTCTAACAATATGCTCCAATGCCACCTGAAGGTTAATGGTCTGAGATGTTGGGAGCTTCTCAAATATCATGAGCCTCTCCGAGTGGAGTTGGCCCTTCAGACACGGCCACTGAATCCTGAGATGGACCCATAAAAGGTTTACTCACAGGCTGGCTCTGCCCGGTTCCTTCCACTTGTGAATGTATTGGGGAAGGGACAGTGGATGGGGGGGGAGGGGGGGGCGGTTGTTGTCTGGAGATCGAAGGTGTTGCTATCCTGAGTGGAAGCTGCCTCATCAGCTTGATCTGGGAACAGGAGACGTAAGATCTACCTGATGGGAGCAATAATTTTCCTCAAATCCTGAGATCGACCGTATGGATTATTTGCTAAGCCCTCCAAGCTGCTGCTCTGGATTGTAATGGAGACCAATAGCTAACACATCTCTATACAGTCCTCCAAGGTCTGAAGACCAGCAGTCAATGCTTCTACTTGTGGTGCACTGACTAGCCTGGAAGCCTCAGTGTTAAGGAGATGAATGCTCCTGGAGATGTCACTCTCTCCAGCAAGCACTGCAAGGAAGAAATTCCTCTGAAATTGTGTGGCAGAAGATACCATTGGACAAAATAGTCATGGCACCCACCCTCCTCACATCTGCTGAGAGGCTGCGCACTATCTCCACATGTGTAAAATTCTCTGCTTGCATTCTCTGTTTCATGGCAGGACCTATGGAAATTAGCATTTGGATGGCTGTGCTGCTGGGAGAGGAATGCCATTTATAGTTTCTCTGCTCAGCAAAATCGTGCTCCACTTTGAAACATTTCTCTTCCAGTTTCCCTGTGTTCAGTGAGGTCACTCGGTGACAGTTCCTCATCTGCACTATATTGGTTATTCCCAATGACTATCTTGGCTGCTGAATGAAAGTGATGGGGTGGGTGAGGTTCTGCACGCAGTACCAGATGTTGATGGTCTGGATCTCATCTTCAGCTGCTTCCTGTGCCCCATCTTGACTTGCTGGTTCTAAGGATACAAAAGAAAAAGAATACTTAGCACAGTTCTGCTATCACTGAATGATATGTTCATATGCTCAGTGCTGTTTCAGTCAAATATTTTGTCCAAGCTCAGATCTATTTCATCATCTTAGTTTTTCACATATGCACTTGGTCAAACTTCACCGCTTCCATCTGCCACAGTTTAGAAAGAGGTATTCTCCAGGTTTTCTGTGGTCTCTTCCTCTTGTTGAGTTAAATGCCACATTTCAGGGGCTCCTCCACTTGTCAGCTGCCACCTTGTGTGCTAACTTCTCCTGCAAGATGAATGCATCCATTTGATATGGCAGCATCAGTCTCATTGTTTTATCTGAAGTGAGTGGTAGCTTTCAAAGTGTGGAGTGAAATGGAAAGAGCTGCACTGACACTTGGATATGGGTGGTGAACTTCAGAGCTCTAACACGCACAGCAGGATGTAGGGGTTGATGAAGTAGGTAGGGATTCCTGTGAAGATCCATGTGAGAAACAAACTGATGCATGGAACAATATATGTTCTGGGAAACCCTGGTGCAGTTTCCAACCAGGGCAGGCATTGATGGCTTAAGTGTGAGTTTCACCAAACAATTCTGGCACTTAGTGAGTGTGTCACTTTCCTTTCCATGTCATGTCATTAAATTATTTTGTAAAATTGCAAGCGGGTCCTTGTGATTATGGAGGTGCATATGACTGCCACTGCCACCTCCTTCCACATCACAGCCAACTGCACTGGCTGCTTTCTTACCTTCAAAACCAAGAATGCCATTGACCTCTGCCTCAGCATGATATCCACATCATACTCTGTGAAGTTTGAGGCGATCTTTGTTCCTTTTGCAGGTGTCATCTCTGTGTCTCCTTCAGTGCTCTGGCCCCTTTAATACGCTGTAGCCATTTAAATGTGTCCTCATCCCATATCCCCCAAAAGAAAGGGGATTCTAAATTCTGCATACCATACTTTCCAGAGAGACAAAGGCTAAAGATGTGTAAAGAAGAATCTACTTTTGCAGATACCCAAAAGCTGTTTCCTCATTTGCTCCCAGCCAATTGACTGCTACTGCAACCTTCTTCCATGCAGTTTGCACTGCCGTCTGTATAGGGAGGTTGCTCTCTGCACATAAAAGAGCCCCCCCACCCCTTCTTTGCTGCATCTTTACAGCAGGGGGCTCCAAGGCTTCAGAGGAAAATGGAACAGTTTGACCATGTTTCTCCATCTAGTCGTGATTCAGCAACTTCATTGTTACTTGAGACTCCTGAAAAAGATCTCACCTTTAAGGCGGAGCACCCCTCCTTTAAATCCAGCTGACTGGCACTAAATTTGCTCTTGGCAGCCCGTCAACTTGCAGGCGTGATTCCGAGCATGCATTTTCCATGTACAGTGTGGGCCTAATATTGCAAAACGCAGTGCGCCTCACCCCCGTACTATGGGCACAGGATTGACAATGTCATAGGCATTCACATACTTAAACGTTGCTATGATTGCTAAACTGGTTCCATTTTGCCTCTCATAATTCTGCACAACTAATACTGAAGATTAGCTGGCTTTCCCTAATGTTATCATTACATTGTGCTCCCATATATGCACAAAGTGCTCAGCTGTTTTCTGCTGCAGGTTTCCATAGCTTATCTGCACATTCATTTATAAATATTGAATCCATCTCTTTATATGGTATTCTTTTGAGATGACAGCCTCACTCCCTTTTATTCCCCTTAAGGTTAACCATATTTGTTAGCAGTGGCTATAGCAGCAGGATTAATCTAACCCTTTTGGCTGAACAAAAAAAAAGAAACAGATCTTTGTATGATGTTCTACAGTGTGCAGTTTCCACTGTGTCCTTCTTATTACTGACGCAGCAACGACACACTGGGGACATAGGGTTAGAACCTCCACTTTTGTGCTTATCGCTCAAAAATGGGCATTATTTCCGGTGTGGGCAGTAGAAAATGGGTTTTCAGATTGCTGGCTTCTCGCCCATTCTCAAAGCACCTAGTCTCCATTTTTGAAAATGGGCGTTACCGCGAGTGATATAAAATGGGCGACAGTGTAAAATTTTTTTGACCTTCTGCCATAAAGTGTGGCCATCCTTAGCAACGGCATGGCAATGCTCGATTCCTGCGATTCAGGAGGTCAAGGGTCATCATGACATGCACAGGAGACAGAGAGAAAGGGAGCTCAGAGTGACTGAAGGCGTGGCTGGGTGTGGTGTGGCTACTTTGGGAAGATTGATGGCAGATATCCTGTATCATTGTCTCTCATGATGTCTGATGGTTTGGCTGCAATGTTTGAACAGCAGCTTGTGTCCCTTTCCTGCCCAGCTCTTTTTGCAGGCCGGAATGCATTTCTGAGTTTTTATATTTAGTAGTCCAATTTTTACCGTTGTGGCGGGGGGAGGAACGTATCCTACAACTAACTGTGCTAAGTTTGGTTTTAACAACGAGAACCTGGTTCATGGCTGTCGTTTGAGAAACAAATCTGCTGGTGCTCTACCAGTAGTTGTATGAGGAACAAAGTGGCCCACCCAACGGAGCTGGTTGAGTATGGTCAGTGCTTCGATGCTGGGGATGTTGGCCTGATCGAGGACACTAACGTTGTTGCATCTGTCCTCCCAGGGGATTTGCAGGATCTTGTGGAGACATCGTTGGTGGTACTCCTCCAGTAATTTGAGGTGTCTACTGTTATGTATGCGAACCTCACCTGTGTGTAAGACTTCCCACCAGAGGGCAAACCCGTGGGAGACCTATGGGTCTCCTGTGTGCACCTTGGTGCAAGCAGGTTTAAAAGGTAGGCCACCACATTGCTGCCTCACTTTGGAGTTATAATAAACAGACCAAGGTCACAATGGTTTAAGTTTATAACACATCCTTGTGGAGTTATTCTAAACATAGCAACTGGCGACAAGTTACAGATCACGAACTTTCACGTGGAAATGGCTGCTGTTGGTATTCTTCTGAGATTTATTGAGGGTGATGATTGGGTTTGGGGTAAATCTCAATAAACAGCCTTAAACAAGGCCAGAAACTTGCTATGCTCCAACAAATTACGTGCACCATGTAAAGGTTTGGTATGAGCATGTGATGCGTCGTCGTACAGGGTCGGGTGTGTGTTACAGAAAGCAATTGTGTCAGGAAAACTGCAAGCAGTTACATACGCGTCCAGAAGTTTGTCCAAGGCTGAAAGAGCCTATAATATGGTTGAGAAAGAAGGGCTGGCTTGTGTATGGGGTTAAGAAAATGCACCAATATCTATTTGGTCTCCGGTTTGAGCTAGAAACCGACCACAAACCGCTCACATCACTGCTCTCGAAAGCAAAGGTATCAACACCAATGCTTCATCCCGCATCCAAAGATGGATGCTAATGTTGTCTGCATATGACAATATAATCCGCCACAGACAAGGCACAGAGAACTGCGCTGATGCCCTCAGTCGGTTGCCATTGCCCACCACCGGGGTGGAAATGGCGCAACCCGCAGACTTGCTTCTGGTAATGGACGCCTTTGAGAGTGAGGGGTCACCTATCACGGCTCGCCAGATCAGGTCCTGGACAAGCCAAGACCCCCTGTTATCACTAGTAAAAAGATGCATCCTCAATGGGAGCTGGTCGGGCGTTCCCGGGAAAATGCAAGAGCAAATTAAGCTTTTTCACCGACACAAAGACAAACTGTCAGTCCAGGCGGATTGCCTCCTATGGGGGAATTGCATGATTTTGCCCAAAAAGGGCAGGGAAACATTTATAGGCGACCTACACAGTACCCACCCAGGCATAATCATGCTGAAGGCTATTGCCAGGACGCATGTCTGGTGGCCTTGCATCGACTCCGAATTAGAGTCATGCGTACACCAATGCGACACTTGCTCACAGCTGAGCAACGCACCCAGGGAGGACCCACTGAGTCTGTGGTCATGGCCCTCCAAACCATGGTCTGGGGTCCACGTAGACTTCGCTGGCCCTTTTCTCGGGAAGAAGTTTCTAGTAGCAGTGGACACTTACTCAAAAAGGATTGAATGTATAATAATGTCATCATGTACGTCCACTGCCACCATTGAAAGTCTCAGGGCTATGTTCGCCACCCATGGATTAACCGAATTCCTTGTCAGTGACAATGGACCATGTTTCACCAGCTCGGAATTCAACGAATTCATGACCCGCAATGGCATTAAGCATGTCAGGTCCGCCCCATTTAAACCCGCATCCAACGGCCAAGCAGAATGGGCAGTCCAAACCATCAAGCTGGTTGGGTGTGTGTTGGTGTATCATAGATGGTGGGGTCTTCCTCAGACTGTTCTTGGTAGTCCGTGAATCGCAGTTTGGTCTGATCCAGGTGCTTTCTGCACGTTTGCCCATTCAATAATTTCACAACAAACACTCTATTCCCCTCCTTGGCTAAGACAGTGCCAGCAATCCACTTGGGACCGTGACCGTAATTTAGAACAAACACCGGGTCATTGACCTCAATGTCACGTGAGGCCGCCGTACGATCATGGTACACATTATCCCTGTGCCGCTGGTTTTCGACATGATCATTGACGTCCGGGTGGACTAAGGAGAGCCTGGTTTTGAGTGCTCTCTTCATTAACAATTCTGCAGGCGGAACCCCGGTGAGCGAGCAATGCTTGAGACGCATAACGGATGGTTCCTTGCAGACCCGGTTATCCAGGGTCCTGCTCAGCTACCGGACACGCCCCACTTTCTCACCGGGGTTCCCCCTGCAGAATTGCTAAGGAAGTGAGCACTCAAAACCAGGCTCTTCTTAGTCCACCTGGACCTCAATGATCACGTAGAAACCCGGCGGCACAGGCATAACGTGTACCATGATCGCGCGGCGGCCTCGTGTGGCATTGAAGTCAATGACCCGGTATTTGTTCTAAATTACGGTCATGGTCCCAAGTGGATTGCTGGCACTGTCTTAGCCAAGGAGGGGAATAGAGTGTTGTGAAATTATTGAATGGGCAAACGTGTAGAAAGCACCTGGATCAGACCAAACTGCAATTCACGGACTACCAAGAAAGGTTTGAGGAAGACCCCACCATCTATGATCCACCAACACACACCCAACCAGCAAGTGACCTCGTTGTCAACTACGAGAATGAACCCACCTTGCCCGACAGTCTGACCAGAACAGCCGAGCTGCAGTGCAGTGATGATCCACCAACTCACCCATGCCATAATGTCAACTCAGGCGATTGATCAAGTAACACAGGCCGCCAGATCACCTCAACCTGTAAATAACTTGTACTCAAGTCTTTGCAGGGAAGTGATGTTATGTATGTGAACCTCACCTGTGTGTAAGACTTGCCACCAGAGGGCATACCCGTGGGAGACCTATGGGTCACCTGTGTGTACCCTGGTGCAAGCAGGTATAAAAGGCAGGCCACCATGTTGCTGCCTCACTTTGGAGTTATAGTAACCAGACCAAGGTCACAATGGTTTAAGTTTACAACCCAGCCTTGTGGAGTTATTCGAAACATAACATCTACTATATATGGTCTACGTCTCTGAGCCATACAGGAGGGCGGGTATCACTACAGCCCTGTAGACCATGAGCTTGGTTCCAGATTTGAGGGCCTGATCTTCGAACATTCTGACATCTCTGTTATATACTTCGAACATGCCTGACACAAGGCTCCCAAAGCAAGCACTCTACTCAGAACTCCTACATGGCAAACGAGCCCCAAGTGGGCAGAGGAAACATTTCAAGGACACCCTCAAAGCCTCCTTGATAAAAATGCAACATCCTCACCGACACCTGCAAGTCCCTGTCAAAGACCGCCCTAAGTGGAGGAAGAGCATCTGAGAGGGCGCTGAGCACCTCGAGTCTTGTCGTCAAGAGCATGCAGAAAGCAAGTGCAGGCAGCGGAAGGAGTGTGCGGCAAACCATAATCCCCACCCACCTTTTCCTTCAACGACTGTCTGTCCCACCTTTGACAGAGATTGTAATTCTTGCAGTGGACTGTTCAGTCACCTAAGAACTCACTTTTAGTGTGGAACATAAGAACATAAGAACATAAGAATTAGGAACAGGAGTAGGCCATCTAGCCCCTCGAGCCTGCTCCGCCATTCAACAAGATCATGGCTGATCTGGCCGTGGACTCAGCTCCACTTACCTGCCTGCTCCCCGTAACCCTTAATTCCCTTATTGGTTAAAAATCTATCTATCTGTGATTTGAATACATTCAATGAGCTAGCCTCAACTGCTTCCTTGGGCAGAGAATTCCACAGATTCACAACCCTCTGGGAGAAGAAATCCCTTCTCAACTCGGTTTTAAATTGGCTCCCCCGTACTTTGCCCCCTAGTTCTAGTCTCCCCGACCAATGGAAACAAACTCTCTGCCTCTATCTTGTCTATTCCTTTCATAATTTTAAATGTTTCTATAAGATCACCCCTCATCCTTCTGAACTCCAACGAGTAAAGACCCAGTCTACTCAATCTATCATCATAAGGTAACCCCCTCATCTCCGGAATCAGCCAAGTGAATCGTCTCTGTACCCCCTCCAAAGCTAGTATATCCTTCCTTAAGTAAGGTGACCAAAACTGCACGCAATACTCCAGGTGCGGCCTCACCAATACCTTGTACAGTTGCAGCAGGACCTCCCTGCTTTTGTACTCCATCCCTCTCGCAATGAAGGCCAACATTCCATTCGCCTTCCTGATTACCTGCTGCACCTGCAAACTAACTTTTTGGGATTCATGCACAAGGACCCCCAGGTCCCTCTGCACCGCAGCATGTTGTAATTTCTCCCCATTCAAATAATATTCCCTTTTACTGTTTTTTTTTCCCAAGGTGGATGACCTCACATTTTCTGACAAACCTTAGCCCATTCGCTTAACCTATCCAAATCTCTTTGCAGCCTCTCTAAATCTCTTTGCAGCCTCTCTAAATCTTTGCAGAGTCGACTGGGCTGGGTGTGCCATTGTCATGTCTGTAGCCAGTGCCGAGATCGATGCCGGGTGTTCCGTCTGGTTTTATTCTTATTATTGTTTCTTGTAGTGGTTTTTTACAACTGAGTGTCTTGGTAGGGCATTTCAGAGGGCAGTTAAGAGCCAACCTCATTTCTATCGGTCTGGAATCACATATAGCCCAGACCAGCTATGGATGGCAGATTATTAGTGACATTATTAAGGACATTAGTGAACCAGATAGGTTTTTACCACAATCCAATGGTCACCATTACTGATACGAGCTTTTAATTCCAGATTTTTATTTAATTAACTGGATTTAAATTCCCCAGCTGCCGTGGTGGGATTTGAACACATGTCTCTGGATCATTAGACCAGGCCTCTGGATTAGTAGTCCCGTAGCTTAACTTATCTACTCCCACAGATTTCTGTTAACCAAAGGTATTAAGGGATATGGGCCAATGGTGGGTTTGTGAAATTAGGTCCCAGATCAGCTATGATCTCATTGAATGAGGGGCTAAATGGTCTGCTCCTGCTCCTATGACTGTGGCTAAATCCTACTGATTTTCAAGGTGTTTTAAATATTTTTGGTAAGTTTCAGGTGGGACTAACATCTGGGACGTGGCGCTCACTCCAAATTAGGGCAGGGCAGTCATGTACTACTTAAAGGTCTTTAGCAGGAGTAACTGGCAAGGCAATGAAAGTCTGCTGGATGCTGTCAGACATAGCGACTGAATCGCCTCCAGCCCAAGAGTGCTGCCATATTGTACTGCAATTGCCTTCGCTGAGGTCCCAGTGGGTTACTGGATTCTTCTTTACAGATCCTCTGATCTGAATAGCTTGCCCCTCAACGTCTAGCATCCAGGTTACATTGCCTATTTGGTGGAACCCCTGGTAAATTATGAGGGAAGTGGGAAGACATCGCTTCTGCATCAATCCATCAATTTTAAATGGTCCTATCTCTTTCAGGCAGGAGCTTCCCGCCCATGCTAGGGATTCCCCAGGAATCGAGTGCAAAGAGGTCTTCATTCACTTTACCTTTGCTGAATGCCCTTGAAATAGGTTTAAATGGGGCATTAGAATGAGGAAAATTGGTTCCCATATTTTATTGCAGTTTGATTCCTGCATTAGATTTAATTTCTAGGGACGGCACCATATTTGCTATTTTCTTTTTTCCTTTTGATAATATTAAAAGATGATGAAAGGCAATTTTAATCCAGCCCACTGGATGGGTTAGCAATTAAAATCAACTGTGGGATTTACCTGCCGAGGTCCCGCTCTCTTCCCGCAGAGTCCGATTTTAACCTGCTCTTCTGAGCAGGCGGGAAGAACACCTACCAGCACCCGGCAGGGCCCTTTTTAATTATGTAGATTTTGCTCCAATGATCTTGTTGAGGCCTGACTGCTATTTTAATCAGAGGCATGTGCGGGAGAATCATTGTGACTTTCCCGCACAGGCCAACCGAAGAGGAATCAGGGCCAGAAGAGACCTGAAAAGGTAAGCCATTTTAACATTCCCTGTGGGCCAGGAGGAACAGGAAGGTTTAGGCCTCCTTAGCCCCACGCTTTCCCCTCTTCCCCTGATAGTAAGGCCCTCCCAATCTCCTCCCTGAGACTTACCATTGGTCCTTGGTGGCAACCTCCTGCCACTCGACATTGCGCTCCCATCCGCCGGTCAGCTGCTGCTTCCGCCAGCTTCGGGGAGGGAGAGACTTACTGAATATATGCAGATGAGACCTGGAAATTAAAACATCCTGGGCCTCACGCTGCTGAGGTTGAGACAGTTTGCCACCTGACCCGGTCTCCTGAGTTAAAATCAAGGTTTTGGTTGCTGCGGCCAGTTAAATAACACTTAGCAAAATGTTAAGAATGGAAATTCCTTTTGGGGTTCTGACACTGCTGAATAGATGATTTAGATAAGAAAGATGAAGGGCTATTTTGACTGAATGGTTTAGGTGCTAATGAGATAAAGTGGTTGTTAGATCTCTTAATTTCCAATGAAATACGAACTCCGATGGTAGTTTTAACTTCTTTATTTTGGCAGAGAGCAACAAGCTGCTGGCTGATTGCCAGTTCCTTTGTCTTCCTTTGTCTCGCCTAGAAGGCCAAGTGCAGCGAACCCCAAAACCGTGATTCACCGGCAACTGTCTAAAGGGATTGGTGAGCATAGCCCCTGAACCCTCAGAGCTATAACTTAGTTAGTTAGGGGAATTGGGAGGGGGGAGGCTGGGATAACTTGTGTAAATGTATCTGCATTCTCCTCTTTACCCCATTTAGAGTTTAAGCTGTATTCTTTTCCCCACAGGCTGTAATTTGACATTTTATTCAATGTGTTGTACCCTTCAGTGTGTATTGGTCTGTTGTGTGTTATTAAAGTGTGTCTCTTACTTCTTTTTAAATACAATAAAGCCATACCTGCTTCCTACCTTGAAACCGATTGTCTGTCCAAGTCTGTCACAGTCCCTTCATAATTCCAGTGTCTAGAACCAAGGGTGTGGGAGCGATTCGGAACCGCTCATATAAGGTCAGAAGGGAAAGCTGACCCGCTGCAAACCACCTCTTCAACATGGCGACCCAGATGGGTTACTGGTACAAGGGACATGATAAGAGAGAGATTGGTTTCAGGAAAGAAGCAAAATGGAAGAGGGGATTTCCTCGTATGTGTTTAGAGGGTAAATGTGGCTAAGGAGTGGGTACTCGATCTATTATATGCTGAGCGTCCAGAAGATGCTGCAGCTCAATGGACCGAGAGCAAGGACCATAAAAGGTCGATAGAGAATGCCATTTGGCTAATTTGCCTTCAGCAACAGATCCGGCTTCTAGATGAGGAGAATGAGAAATTAAAGTGAGTATTGAGACAGGCAGAAGAGAGGTCCAGCACAAGGGCCACAGTCAGGGAAAGGCTGTGGACAGAGGTGGGACAGTTAAAGGAAAGTAAAGAGCTCACTAAAGAAAGGCACAAAACCCAACTGGATCTTTTACAGTGTCAGATTATTGAAGCCAAAAATAGCGAATTGGCATTGCGGGAAGAGAATTCCCGCCTCGCCAAGCAAGTTAAAGAGTACGGAGAGAGGGTGAGAGACATTCAGATAGCCTATAAGGTAGCCAGTACCAGGGAATTTGAGGCAGGAGACCACGGCCCCTGCCAGCAGCAGATCCAAAGCTTGAACCTTGCTCTATCCCGGGCTAAAGGCATGGTGTGCCTGATAAACCCGGGTTTAACCCAGGAACACCTAGTTGGGCAAGGAGAAGCCCCTCAGTCCCCGCCTATAGCTCCCAGGAATGGCCCGGGGCAGCAGGGGTGTCAGCCAGAGTGCGGGGCAGGCAAGGATTGCGAACTACCAACACCGGCAGCCCCGAGTTTTAACTCAGCTTGGCAGCAGGGGGAAGAGGGCGAGCCAATACAAGAAGGGCCGGAACCAGGGCCAATGCACCTGGTCCGGCAGCAGAAGTTTGGCCCGCCTGATGCCAATGGGGCAGCAGGACCCCTAGAAAGCAACTTCGTAGTCTCCCACGACACCCAAAGACTGAGGGCTATGATAGGCCACCTAAGTAAGCTCACCCAACAGGGTGATCCCTCGGTACACTTCCTGGAAGTGGAACACACAGGGGATATTAACGGATGCGATGATTCAGAGCAGGCTAAGCTGTTGCTTTTCTCGCCAGACACCAAGCTGTGCCATTCCCTCTCTGCAGACAGCAGAAAGCGTCGAAACACATACGCTATGGTTAAGGAGGAGGTTCTAGAGGCCATGGGTATGAACGACGGGAGTCCTTTCTCCCGAGTGGAGAAGACAGTACAGCTCTATGGGGAGACTCCACAGGCTTTCGCCGACAGGTTGTGGCCGGTCTACGAAAGGGCCTGTAGTGGGGTTCTTGACAGGGCCCGCCTGAACCCGAACAAGCTGGCTCACTGGCTCCGCAGCCTGGTGGCAAACAGCTTACCTGGAGTAAAGGCAAAAGCCGAGGTCTGGTTCGATCCAAGAGATCCCAGAACCACCGAGGAGACAGTGGTCAGACAGTTGACACTGGCTTACCGGAGCGGAAGAGGGACAGAGGAGCCCTCCTCCAAAGGGAGGGTCCATGAGATTAAACCCAGCCAAGGCAAGAGAGAGTGGCATCAGGAAGGTGGGAATCCTCCCCACAAAGAGGGCGAATGTTTTGGGTGTGGAAAAAGTGGGCACTGGAGGAAGGACTGTAGGAACCCATGGAAAGAGACTAAGGGAAAGGCCACTTCAGCCCCAGCCCATAAAGCTGGGGCAGGAACACCCGACTCATATGAGACACTCGTAGCCGCCCTACAGACACTCATAAACGGACAGGGAGCAGTAGCTATTGCAACCAGTGCAGTAGCCGGTACAGTAAAACCCTCTTGCTCCAACCCACCCAGATGCATGACTAGAGCCAGCGCAGCCTATTTACCTGTGTTCCCTAGAGTACGATGCCTGGAAGAGACCGTGCGTTACGATGGAGGTGGAGAAAGTGAAAGGGACCTACCTGCTAGATACTGGTGCTTCCAGCACCCTTGTATATGCAGATAACCCAGCTACCTCACCTCTATCGAACGGGGTCCCATACAGTCTAGTGGGGTTCACAGGCAATGAGCAAACTGGTTCATTTTCCATCCCGCTCACCATTCAGTTAGGGATACTCAAAACCAAATAGAAGTGTGTCCTGATGAAATGGGAGCAGAAGGGAAAAGGGATCCTGGGGGCTGATTTAATCATTAGCCACTAGATACTATTGGATCTCAGGAACCACTGTCTATGGGGAGCCATAGTGACTGACAGAGAAGGTGAGGTGGCGGTAATCCCAGAAAAAGGGGCCAAGGGAACATTGTGTACCGTGAAGCCAAAGGAAGGTTATGACTTGGAATTAATGGTCAGTAACACCCCAGTGGAGTACCAGGCATATGTACGGGCACACCTTGCAGCATTCGCCACCCACAAACATGACTGTGGTAGGGTAACGGGGGTGGAAGTTAGTATAGTAGGGGACCCCATGAACCGACCACAAAAGCAATATAACTTCCCCAAGGAGGCAGAGGCAGACCTGACAACGGCGCTGGGATCACTGGTAAAGCAAGGGATGTTAAGACAGATAGCTACCCATGTGAACTCTCCACTATGGCCAGTTAAGAAACCGGACAACTCATGGAGGGCCACCGTGGACTATTGAGTACTAAATAAGAATATCCCTGCCTGTGCACCCACTGTAGCAGCCGTAGCGGATCTCATAGGGAGTATTCCAGCATCCGTGACCACTTTCACGGTGCTGGACATTTCAAATGGGTTCTGGTCCATTCCTTTAAAACGAGAGGACCAGTACAAGTTCGCCTTTACTTTTAAGGACCAACAATACACGTGGAACTGTCTTCCCCAAGGCTTCCACAATAGTCCCAGCATTTTTCACCAATGCATGGCGAACTGTTTAAAGGGCTTTAGCAGACCCCAGCAGTTGGTGCAGTATGTGGATGACCTGCTCCTGTTCACCGATCGGGGGAGGAGCATGGCCCACTGCTGGCTGAGCCGCTGGAGCTGCTAAAAGAAGAAGGGTTTAAAGTAAACCCCAAGAAGGCACAGATCGGCCAGAAGGAAGTCAAATTCCTGGGGCTGACTGTGCGCGCTGGGGAAAGGGCCATAGACAAGGCTAGAAGGGAGGCAGTACAGGAGTTACCAGCCCCCAACACAGTGACAGGAGTAAGATCCTTTCTAGGGCTCACTGGGTACTGTAGAGACTTCATTGAGGATTATGCAGCCACCGCAGCCCCTCTGCTCAGGCTCCTACACAAGGGTGTAGAGTGGGACTGGGATGAGGGTTGCGATGCAGCATTTAATCAGCTCAAGAAGGACTTGCAGACTGCGCCAGCCTTAGGAGCGATAGATGTAGGAAAGGAGTTTTTCCTGGAGGTGGCAGACAGCGGGGACAGTTTGAGCTCAGTGCTGCTTCAAGAGCGGCACGGCCAGTTGAGGCCGGTGGTTTACTCCTCCAGGGTTACTCCAACTGTGAGAGACATCTCCTAGCTACATATTGGGCAGTGAAAAGATCCTTGATCTTCACAGGAGGGTCTCCTCTCACACTCCTAACCCACCACACACCTACTCAGATGCTCCGAGATGGGAGGATTAAGGACGAGACGGTGAGCAGTGCCCGCATTGCTCGCTGGACCCTGCTCCTCTCCCAGATGGACCTCAGAGTAGAAGGCCCCCGCGAGCCAAGGCTCGCAGCCAACCTAATCTATCCAGGGAAAGCCCACAGGTGCTCCATAGAAGGGGTATGGGAGGTAAACATTGGCCTTCGGGCGGGGTTACACCCTGCAGGCCGGGACATCTACGTGGACGGGCCCAGCACGGTATCTGCTGGCGAACGACTCACTGGGTGCGGAGTCTATGACCCAAGGACAAGTATTGTCCTGGCAATCAAGCTCCCCAGCACCATGAGCGCCCAGCATGCTGAACTGTCTGCCGTAATGTATGTGGTGACTCACCCCAAGGAATTCCCTACCCCATACATGATTTGCTCGGACAGTATGTTCACCTGTAATTCATGTACGGAGTACCTGGCTATCTGGTCCCGTCGCGTCGCAGATACACGTCCGCTGACGGGAGACGCCTGGCAATCAAGCCCCTGCTGGAGAAAATCATGACAGCGGTGGGGGAAGAAGGAAAGGTCTACATACATAAGGTGAAGGCCCATTCAAAAACCGAACCCCGTGCAGAGGGAAACCAACAGACTGACAAACTGGCCAAAGAAGGTGCCCGCACGGGAAAGTTCTGGGACCCCTATGACACCGGCCGCATAGCAGCGGTCAAGAATAAGAACAGGGCAGCAGAGATTACAGGGATAGCTTTGGCCCCGGACTTAAAAACAGTTCAGCTGCAGGACCCAGTCCTGAAAGCTGTCCTGAATGCGCTAGCTAGAGGAGAGAGAGTAGAAGGTCCGTACAGCACAGCAGCCATTACCGTTAAGGAAGGCATGCTGTTTAAAGAGGGACAATGGGTCATGCCACAGCAGCACCAGAGGAAATTCCTAAAACTGGCCCATGAGGGTCCAGGAGCGGGACACCCCGGGCCTGAGGCCACCTGGCAATGGGTGGAACAGGCAGGATGGTGGCCGGGACTCAGGGAGGATGTCCGTGAGTTCTGTGCGAACTGCCTGGTGTGTGCTGCGAACAACCCTGACCCCCAGAAAAGGAAGGTGTCCCTCGGACACGTCAGGAGGGTAGAGGGACCATGGCAGTCAATCCAAATTGACTACATCGGGCCCCTACCCACCGCCCAGGGAAGCTACAAATACTGCCTAGTCCTGGTGGACGTGTTCTCAAAATGGGTTGAAGCCTTCCCCTGCCGAACAGCCACCGCACTAGGGACAGCTAAGATTCTAGTGAGGGAAGTGTTCTCCTGGTGGGGACTCCCACAGTATGTGGAGTCGGACCAGGGGAGCCATTTCACCGGGTAGGTAATGCAGGCAACCCTTAAGGTGCTCGGCATTGAGGGGAAATGGCACGTTGCCCACAATCCACAGTCATCTGGTATTGTGGAGCGTTTAAACCGCACCATTAAAGAAAGGCTGCGGAAGGAAACGGGAGACTCACCCCAAAAGTTGGTGGAGGTCTTACCGTTGGTCCTAATGGGGATCCGAGCCAGCCAGTCAAAGAGCACCGGGTAGTCCCCATACGAGCTCATGACTGGCCGGATCATGCGGACCCCCACCCATGTCCTAGCCCCGGTGCTCACAGAAGGTCAGCTCAGAGAGGTGAACCGGGACCGGTTTGTCAGGAACCTGTTTGAACACCTCAAACAGATCCACTGGCAGGCTGTTAGTAACATGGGCAGACAGCATCAGGGGAACCGATTGCTGCTAGAACCCAGCAAACACCACAAATGGGAGATAGGGGACCAGGTCATGGTGAGGAACTATGCTTGGGTAGGGGTTTTTGAAGCATTATATATGGGGCCATACAGCATTATGGACAAGGCAAGCCCAATGGTCTATGCCATAAAGCTGCCCCGCCGTACTAAGTGGTTCCACATCAACCAGTGCAAGCTGTACAACCCAGGGTCAGCCAAGCACAGAGGGCAGCCGGGACAGGACAGGGACCCTCTGTTGGCCGCCCCCGAAGGTGGAGGGCCCACATGGAATGTGGCAGGCTCAGAAACCGTGCCTATAGGGGCAGTGAATTGCA
The DNA here is from genome assembly GCF_044704955.1 of Pristiophorus japonicus. Taxonomy (NCBI): domain Eukaryota; kingdom Metazoa; phylum Chordata; class Chondrichthyes; family Pristiophoridae; genus Pristiophorus; species Pristiophorus japonicus. Next base: position 125,008,791 of record NC_091981.1, on the reverse strand, counting down.
GTACTGGAGGGGCTATCCCACCCATCATTTGGGATTCGGACGCACCCCCAGTAACCCAAGCCCTGAGAAGGCCCCTCCGTACATCACGGCCAAAGATACCGTGGTCACCGGCATCTGAGCCTCAGCGATTCTACCCTCGGAGAAGGGCAGCCCGACAGGAAAGGCCGAAGGTCAGAAGTACAGAGGCCGCTCAGAGTAGGGACCAGCAGCCAGCCGCCTCCAGCGGTGAGGGTCTCACAGGAGCAGTAGCAACGAGCTGTCCCAGAGACAAGGGTCTCCAGCTCACCGGCTGCAGGGAAACTCTAGCATCCAGGCAGCTATCAGGCTGCACAAGGCATGGACCTGACAGGTCCTAACCAGGCCACCCGGAGACAGGTGGTGGTTGTCCATAGCTCTAATTTTAGTTTAAGGCAGCTGAATGCACCATTTTACATTTTAAGGTTTAGTTTAGAATTGAGGGTAATGTTGCAGTAATGTTTAGGTGATTATTTTGAGTTTGTCTTGTGTGTCAGGCAACCTGAGAGCAGTTCTCAAGGGCAGGATCCAGACATTACCGAGTGATGGATAAACCTCAGGAGACCAATTGATGTTGTTTAATTTTAATCTAAGTTTTTTTTTCCTTCTGTAATGTGGTTGTACGTTGCCTATATGCTGGTGAATATAATGTAATTGAAATGAAATGTAACTGTGCTGAAATGCAATTGTAGTGATTGAACCCCCTCCAAGCTGGGAGGGTATAAATGTAAAAAGTTTGTACCTGTAAAGGGAAACGTGTGCATCTATGGTGATGTTGCATAAGTGTAATGCATTTTGGGTATTAGTTTAGCTAATTTACGGGGAAGTTTATCTCTTGGGAGTTAGGAACTTTACTCACCTCGAAGATGATATCATAAGTGATTGGTATCACAGGAGGGAATGTAGAATTTACCAATATCTCGCAAAGATTCCAGGTACCTTTCCCCTGCAGAGGAGAAGAATCCCTTTCTGGGCTTTTAAAATGAGTTTAAAGGGGCAGACGAAGCCTGCGGGGGATAAAAGGGGATGCATTCATGGAGACCTCCCCCTCAGTGTTTGGACTCAAAGGAAAGGGAATTCAAAATGGACCTAAATTACAGAAGCTTGAGATCCCCTAAACACCTATGGGAAGGAGCATATCAATTTTAAGATTCTACAATATTTTGGCTGCGAAAAAGAGTTACCAAATACAGGAGGTGGGGCCAACATCTGAAGCAAATTCGTGTATTAAAGACCCCAGGCTATTCACCCCCTAAGAGATAATCGAATTACCCAATCAAGCACAATGGAAATCATGGTCAGAAAAACTGGGCAATCCTAAAACAATGCAAAACCAGTGATAGCACATTCTCACACCCTAATCGAGTTACTGCTGACAAAGGGGACATTTGAAAATCAATGGACAGAATAGTTTAAACAGAGCCCAAGAGATTTGATGGGAGATAACGGAGCTTTCTTTGGGGGATATATCTATCACCCAGTTTTTACAAGGAAAAGACTAGCAGAACACAGACTCGAACAGAACACAGACTCGAAAGAAACACAGACAGACACAAGCAGCCGGAGTGAAGAAATGGAGTTGTGAAGGAACTTACAAGAAATCGTCAAGGACCGACTGAGCACGAGGCCCATGAAATGGAATGTTGTCAGCAACCAAATTGACAAACCCGGGCTACCACAACCAGCGAAACGACCAACCAAAACCAACTCAGCAAAAACTGAAGAATCGACATTTATTTCCACTCTACAATCTACTTCTGAATGGCCAACGGGTGAGAAATTACCTAAAGGGACTAACTAAAACCAAAGAAAGTGGGTACTTATCCCATACATCCGAAACGCAACTTACCGCATCAACGGACGCACCCCAACTGAAGACTACTGAGTCCGAAGTCCTCTCCTCCGTCCGGGGTACGGCTCGCCTAGAAGGCCAAGTGCAGCGAACGCCGAAACCGTGATTCACCGGCAACTGTCTAAAGGGATTGTTGAGCATAGCCCCTGAACCCTCAGAGCTATAACTTAGTTAGTTAGGGGAATTGGGAGGGGGGAGGCTGGGATAACTTGTGTAAATGTATCTGCATTCTCCTCTTTACCCATTTAGAGTTTAAGCTGTATTCTTTTCTCTACAGGCTGTAATTTGCCATTTTATTCAATGTGTTGTACCCTTCAGTGTGTATTGGTCTGTTGTGTGTTATTAAGGTGTGTCTTTTACTTCTTTTTAAACACAATAAAGCCATACCTGCTTCCTACCTTGAAACCGATTGTCTGTCCAAGTCTGTCACAGTCCCTTCATAATTCCAGTGTCTAGAACCAAGGGTGTGGGAGCGATTCGGAACCGCTCATATAAGGTCAGAAGGGAAAGCTGACCCGCTGCAAACCACCCCTTATAAGACTCTGGATTTATTTGGGGGATGTGATAAAATGCAAGTGACCACTGGTTTGGTGCAAAAGAATTTTGATTTTATTAAGGATAAGAAAATACAATGTCACACTTATAATTACATTAATAAAGAACAGTACATCACATATTCAAAGGGGTTGTGGTGAAAATTACACCTCCCACCTCCCAGATACCTAATACTGGCTAGGTTAGACTCCAGGGCAGACAGGGACTATGCTTACCAATCCTTTCTGGTCAGTTAGCGGTAGTTCGCGATTTCGGGGTTCGTTGGATTCTGTAGGTTCTGCTTGCCGTACCCCGAGAGGACTTCTTACTGTGCAATCTTCAGTTGGGTTTAGTCCACTGATGCAGTAGGGCGCGTTTTGGATTTGTGGGGTAAGTACCCGTTTTCTTTCGTTAGAAATACGTTTCAAAGTCCTTTTAGGTAACATTTTCACCTATTGGTAGTTAGGCCTAGATTGTAGAGTAAAAACTTTCGATTCTTCGGTTTCTTCCTTGTGAAGTTTTGTTTCGAGGTTGGTCGATCGCGGTGGTTTTAGTGGTACCACGTTGGCTGTGGTCGGTTGCTGCTGCGATGGTGATGTTCTTCCTTCCTTTTCGATTTCAGGATGTCGAGGCTGGAGAAGTTAGTTTACAACTGTCGCATTGGTTTCTCTCCATTCTTGGAGTAGTAAGGCACCAGCACTAGCAAAAGCAGTGTCTCTTGAGGCAGTAGCATAAGCAGCATCCTTTGTTAAAACAGGGGCAAGTTATACTGTTTGAGTTGTCCTTATCTTCGTGCCAAATCAGTCCAGAATTCTTTGTTTAATTTTGGCGAGCCCGAGAATTCGTTGTCATATGTTGGCGGGCTTGTTAAAAGTTAATATGTCTCGGGCGGGTTGATCTTCTAAATCTGTTTCTTGATGGAAATATTAGCTTGGTAATCGCAATGTTCTTTGTGCTTGGTTTTTGCATGCAGGCTTGAGTGGGCCTTTTGATTTTATGCATAGGCTGAAAATGGCTTTCCAGGTTCAGGTTGATGGCTGGCCATCTCTGAGTTAATTGTTGCAATGTTAATGTCTCTTGTGGAGAAGGGTTTTCGAGTATCCATTTCCCAGACAATTTATTTTAGTCTCAATGCCCCAGGCAGTTTCAATAATCAAACTGGCTTCTTTAGTTCTCTAGACCTGCCCACAGACTGAATTTGTCTTGTAAAATCCCAAATTCGATTAAAGTTCGTAGTTTCTTCCATAAGCATTTTAGGACTTCAAACTTTCTGGTAGATAGTTCCAAATTAAATTTTGTTTCCAATGAGTCCAAACACTGGGGGAGTTTCCCACGAATTTTGCCTTCCTCTTACAGCAGACTATTGGGGTCCTTAAACAGAGGTTTAGATGCCTTGACCAGTCAGGAGGTGCCCTGTAGTTCTCGGTCGAGAAGGTGTCCAAATTTGTGATTATTTGCTGCAAACTCCACAATCTGGTGATCATGAGAGACCAGCCGTTACCACCAACAATTGTGCCGGAGGGTCAAGCTGAGGAGGAGGAGGAGGTGGAGGTGGAAGAAGAGGAGGAAGAGGAGGAGGAGGACCAGGGGAGAACCGGAGGCTTCCAGGTAGATAGGCCACACCTGGGAGGGACGTTGCCGTCATCTAATTGAAGAGCACTTTTGAGGGACGTGCTCCACCATCAGACTCCACAGCATGCTCCCACATGATGCACCTTCCACGACTGAGGATCCATCAGGCAGTCCATCAACTGCACTCAATCCTTTCAATCCCTTCCCTGTGAAGATCACAATAAAAAAACACTGATTCTACCACTACCCAATCAGCACTGTTTATATACATCAGAAACAAAATATGTAAACATGACAGAACCAACATCACTTAAAAATATTAAACTATTCACCCTGATGCTTACCCCTAGTGGCTATCTATAAGTGCTCTTGTGCAATCTAGCGCTTCTACGAAGTGCAACCCCAGTAGCAGCAGCAGGTGAGGTGGTTGGCTGCTGAAAATCTGAAGAGGGCAATTCCGATATCCTCCTGGGATGCCCTCGAGAGGCTGTGGGCCATAATGGCCCCACTGCAGACTGCACCATCTCAGCATAGGCTTCAGCAGTCTGGGTCACTTGGCTGACAGGCAACGGCAAGAGTAATGGTGGAGTGGCAGAGGAGGGAGCAGCAATGCTGGTATCCGGCGAGAGGCCAGTAGGTTCCTACTCCATGATTCCCATGCCATTACCTCGGGACCTCTGTTCAGCCCGCCCTGTGATCTGGTGCAGGGGTGCGGTAGCTTAGTGGTTATGTTACTGGAATAATCAGCTAGAGGCCTGGACTAATGATTCGGAGAAATGAGTTCAAATCTCACCATAACAGCTAGGGAATTTAAATTTAATTAATTCAATTTATTAAAATAAATCTGGAACAAAAAGTTAGTATCGGAAATGGTGGCCATGGTTCTACAGGATTGTCGTAAAAACCCATCTGGTTCACTAATATCCTTTCAGGAAGAAAACCTTCCGTTTTCACCCGGTCTGGCCTATATGTGACTCCAGATGTGATTGACTATGAAATGGCCGAGCAAGCCATTCAGTTGTATTCAAGAAGGCGGCTCACCACCAGCTTCTCGAGGGCAATTAGGGATGGGCAATAAATGCTGGCCTTGCGGCAACGCCCACATCCCGTGAATGAATTAAAAAAAAACAGTGGGCATTGGAGACACTCTGCAAGCTCCTTTCTACCGAGGAACCCAGAGCCACCATGGCAGCTGCCTGAGCTTCCATTGCAGCCGTTTGCCGCTCCATGCAATCTGCAATGGCTGTAGTGGAAGCTGCGACCTCAGTAACCAGATACTGCAAGACGTCGGGTTCCGCAGGTCGTTGGCTGGAATTCGCCAGCCTCTCCACGCTGGAGAAGGTGGGTTTCAGGCTCTGTGTCAGGATGAGATGAGGAGGAATTTCTTCTCTCAAAGAGTCGCAAATCTATGGAATTCTCTGCTCCAGAGAGCTGTGGAGGCTGGGTCATTGAATATATTTAAGGAGGAGATACACAGATCTTTGAGCAATAAGGGGATAAGGGGTTATGGGGAGTGGGCAGGGAAGTGGAGCTGAGACAATGATCACATCAGCCATGATCTTATTAAATGGCGGAGCAGACTCGAGGGGCCAGATGGCCTACTCCTGCTCCTATTTCTTATGTTCTTATGTTCTTATGTGTCATCCATGGACCAAGGAGGAGGTGGACTCCACCATCTCTCTAGCCGTGACCCGTAGGCTTTCAGGCAGGCTCTCCATTGCACCAAGCATTTGATTTGTCGCACCCATCAGCCTACTACTGAAACTTGGCCCTGCGAGGTCCTCATCTGACTCCTCTGCAGCAGAACTCGTATGTGACCTTGCCCCCCGGAAAGGTGGCACCTATGGTGGCCCTTCCACCCAGCTAGTGCTCAGTGCATCCCACTGTGAGCATCCCTCTTCGAATCTAGCCTGTAAGTTACGCGTGACGCTGGTAGTCATTGACACACTGCATTCATCCTCGCTCTCCTCCTCCTCCTTCTCCAGGGGGCAAAGTGGCTGTTGCTTTTGCTGAACCTGTTCCAGGGGGTAAGGTGCATCTTGCTCCTGGGAGCCTGCAATGATAAAGCTGGAAGTGTTAGGGTGCAGCACATGTGGTCACTATAGGACAATGCGTGTGATGAGACCATCTGGAGGATGGGAGTGTGGATAACTTTGGGTGACTGGGATCAGGAATAGTTCAGCATCTGCAGGGAAGCTGCAGTGGCCACATGCCCCTATGTGAAATGCCCCCTGCTCTGCCTTTGGCCATGGGGTATGCCACTCCCCTCCTAACACTGCCTCCTCAAGGGGAGTGATATCATGAATTTATGCTTCCCCTCCCCCGTCAAGTCCTGCTGCTGCCTGTGGTGTGCTAAATTTACCTGGAAGAGAAAGATTGTGAATGAGTGCACTGTATTTATGTGTGTGATGCCTCACATGGTTGAAGAGCTGTGAGATGAGTCTGAGGTGTGAGTAGTGCCTGTGAAAAATGCAATAGTGTGGGGTGTGTGAATGTCAGTGTGTAGTTAGATGATGGATGCAGTGTGTTGAGGTTGTGATGCTGTTGGTGGGTGGTGCAGATTTGAGAAGTGTGTCTGTGAGATAGGATCTTACCTTAACCACTCATGCCAAATGCCAAGTCATGACAAGTGTGGAGACTCCGTCCCGCCTCCACGTCCGCCCCTCTATTGTGCTCACCGTCGCACGTGGTGATAGGTCAACGCCTCCTAGCTCTGGGGCGACGGGGATTCTCCTCCTCCTCCTGCACCTCCTCCTCCTCCTCCTCAGGTGGTACTGCTGGCTCGACCTCCACAGGCTGTCCACTCATGATGGCCAGGTTGTGTAGCATGCAGCAGAACACAACGATTATGGAGACCCGTTGAGGAGAGTACTGCAAGGTGCCACCAGAGCGGTCCAGGCACCGAAACCTCTACTTAAGGGTGCCTATGCACTGCTCGATGATGCACCTGGTGGCACAATGAGCATCATTGTATGCATGCTCTGGCACTATCCTTGGGGTTCCGCAGAGGAGTGAGCAGCCAAGTGGACAGGGATATCCCTTGTCCCCAAGCAGCCAATCGCAATCCTGATTTGGGCCGGTCAAGACGGTGAGCACACTGGTCTGATGCAGAATGAACGAATCATGGCTGTTGCCTCCCTTGCCCGCTGCCTCTCTGCACGGTGCTAACAGCAACGCCTTCTCCTGCGTGCTGCCCTGCTTCTGTCCAGGTGTACCAGGTGTCGCCCGCCCAACACGCCTCCCATCCTCAGGGTGAACCCTGCCAAGCAGGTCTCTGTAGCCCACAGGCCTCCACTAAAGAGTCAGACCTGAAAGTTGTACAAAAGTACAGGGGTATTGGCAAACCTCTGAGCATTCAGCAGGTTTAATGGAGCCAAAACAATGAATAAAACTATATCAAAACCTCAATACTGCGGACCATGGAAAATTAAATAAACACACTATACCTAATAAAACTATATCAAAAGATAAACTGCGGATGCTGAAAAATGAAATAAAAACACTAATAAGTAATAAAACTTTTTACCTACCAAAGGGCCCCAGCGGTGTCGATCCCACATAGAAAACCTCGCGGGAGTCCTACCTTTTCCTCGGTGAATTTTGTTGTGGTAGTCCCTTTCCAGCGGCCCACACGCTGCAGAGCTCACCGCTGGAAACTTCCCTTTACAGCCGCTTCACCGCACCATTTCTAGTGAAAGTGAACACCGCTACGATCTCCCCGAGCTGAATATGGCTCGGGAATGGAAAAGTACCCGACCGCGGCGGCCGATCGATTTTTTCGATCGACCGCCCAAACTCCACGGTAGCCGTCCCTTTGGGAACGGTGAATTTCGGGCTCAACATGTGCAGCACCTTCCTGTAGAAAAGAGGCATCAGCTGAACAGGGCACAGAACATTTTCTGGGTGCCAGGTTAAACAAGAGAGCAGAGCATCGTAACTGGAATCCGAGTACTGCACAGACCATTGAGTCATTGCGTGACAGGGAAGACATTTAATTATACTTTGGTAAAAGTGCCCTAAAGTGCCACATAGGGCAACCCACTCCTTGCACCTAGCTGCTGCATTAGTACATCCACTTTGTCAGCCATCAAAAAGGGGGTTAGACATTGCACTAGTCCATCGCTTTTGCACAGACTCTCAGCTGACTGTCAACTCCAAAAAACGGGTGGGTTGGAGTTGTGTTAGAGGTTAAAATGCAAAAAATCTGGAACAGGAATCGAACCTGCCTCGAACATGCCAGCGATCTGTTTTAATGGAGGCAGGACGAGGGAAGGGCAACCAATCTGCTTGTGGGAAGCAAGTTGGCCATTTAAATATTATAATGAGGCTGCCTGTCTTCATTTTAACAATCATTCTATTTTTAACCACAGGCAACCGGGTTTCCAGGCTTCGGGAAACTCAGCAGCTGAAAGCAGGTGATAATAGCTGAATCCATGAGTTAAGTGCCTTTACAGCACTGCTTGTGGGTCAGGAGGAGCACGAGTGCTCCCCCAGGCCCAACAAACCACCCAGTAAACCTCCACTGCGCGATCTGTCAGCTCCCCCAACAACAATCTGCCCCCCAACATCGGACGCTCTTCCCACAATCGGTACCCCGCAGTCCACAATCAGCATCCGCCCACGCCACCCCTACAATCTGGACCCGCCAGACCAAAATCAGACGCCCCCCTGCAATCGTTACCAGCCCCACCCAGACGAAAATCAGACCCCCCCTGCAATCGTTACTAGCCCCACCCAGACCAAAATCAGACGCCCCCCTGCAATCGTTACCACCCCCACCCAGACCAAAATCAGACCCCCCCTGCAATCGTTACCAGCCCCACCCAGACCAAAATCAGACCCCCCCTGCAATCGTTACCAGCCCCACCCAGACCAAAATCAGACCCCCCCTGCAATCGTTACCAGCCCCACCCAGACCAAAATCAGACGCCCCTCTGCAATCGTTACTAGCCCCACCCAGACCAAAATCAGACGCCCCCCTGCAATCGTTACCAGCCCCACCCAGACCAAAATCAGACGCCCCTCTGCAATCGTTACCAGCCCCACCCAGACCAAAATCAGACGCCCCCCTGCAATCGTTACCAGCCCCACCCAGACCAAAATCAGACCCCCCCTGCAATCGTTACTAGCCCCACCCAGACCAAAATCAGACCCCCCCTGCAATCGTTACTAGCCCCACCCAGACCAAAATCAGACCCCCCCTGCAATCGTTACCACCCCCACCCAGACCAAAATCAGACCCCCCTCTGCAATCGTTACTAGCCCCACCCAGACCAAAATCCGACCCCCCTGCAATCGTTACTAGCCCCACCCAGACCAAAATCAGACCCCCCCTGCAATCGTTACCAGCCCCACCCAGACCAAAATCAGACCCCCCCTGCAATCGTTACCAGCCCCACCCAGACCAAAATCAGACGCCCCTCTGCAATCGTTACCACCCCCCACAACCAAAATCAGACCGTGGAAGTGTTTGGGCGGGGCCTCGCCGCCGGGGAGTTGTTCACACGGGCCCTGCTGCCGAGATGTTCGCGCAGGGCCCCACTGCTGAGACGTTTGCACAGGGCCCCGCCGAGCAGATGTTCGCGCGGGGCCTCACCGCCGAGATGTTCGCGCAGGGCCCTGCCGCCGAGATGTTCGCGTGGGGCCTCACCGCCGAGATGTTCGCGCAGGGCCCCGCCGAGATGTTCGCGCGGGGCCTCACCGCAGGGATGTTCGCGCAGGGCCCCACCACTGAGATGTTCGCGCAGGGCCCCACCACTGACATGTTCGCGCAGGGCCCAGCCGAGCAGATGTTCGCGCAGGGCCCCACCACTGAGATGTTCGCCCGGGCCCTACCACCGAGATGTTCGCGCAGGGCCCCACCACTGAGATGTTCGCGCAGGGCCCCACCACTGACATGTTCGCGCAGGGCCCCACCACTGAGATGTTCGCCCGGGTCCTACCACCGAGATGTTCGCGCAGGGCCCCACCACTGAGATGTTCGCACAGGGCCCCACCACTGAGATGTTCGCGCAGGGCCCCATCACTGAGATGTTCGCGCAGGGCCCCGACGAGCAGATGTTCGCGCAGGGCCCCGACAAGCAGATGTTCGCGCAGGGCCCAGCCGAGCAGATGTTCGCACAGGGCCCCGACGAGCATATGTTCGCGCAGGACCCCGACAAGCAGATGTTCGCGCAGGGCCCAGCCGAGCAGGTGTTCGCGCAGGGCCCCGACGAGCATATGTTCGCGCAGGACCCCGACAAGCAGATGTTCGCGCAGGGCCCAGCCGAGCAGGTGTTCGCGCAGGGCCCAGCCGAGCAGGTGTTCGCGCAGGGCCCCGACGAGCATATGTTCGCGCAGGACCCCGACAAGCAGATGTTCGCGCAGGGCCCAGCCGAGCAGGTGTTCGCGCAGGGCCCCGACGAGCATATGTTCGCGCAGGACCCCGACGAGCAGATGTTCGCGCAGGGCCCAGCTGAGCAGGTGTTCGCGCAGGGCCCCGACGAGCATATGTTCGCGCAGGACCCAGCCAAGCAAATGTTCGCGCAGGGCCCCGACGAGCATATGTTCGCGCAGGGCCCAGCCGAGCAAATGTTCGCGCAGGGCCCCGATGAGCAGATGTTCGTGCAGAGCCCCGACAAGCAGATGTTCGCGCGGGCCCTTCCGCCGAGATGTTCGCGCGGGGCCCAGCCGAGCAAATGTTCGCCCGGGCCCTACCGCCGACATGTTCGCGTGGGGCCTCACCGCCGAGATGTTCGTGCAAGGCCTCACCGCTGAGATGTTCACGAGAGGCCCTGCCGGCGAGGACCTGATCGGGCGGGGCCCCGCCGCCGTAGAGGAGTTCCTTGTTTGGCCCGAGGTAGGTGGGGTCAGGCAGCCGAGGGAAAGGGGAGGAATGGGGGCCGGGGCGAGGTCGGACCAGGGTGAGTTCGGGCCACGCGAAGTCGGGGTGGGCGAAGCCGGCTCGCCGAGGCGGGGGGAATCCGGATATCGGAACTGTAGTGTATGGAGAAAGAGTCAGACTGAACACTGAGCTCAAAGTAAAGTGTGACCTTAATTTTTTACTGCAGGTCTCCAGAGTGCATCTCCAACCTGTGAAGCCTCCTTAAATACCTGTGTTCCCAAGGGATTATGGGATCCCTTGGGGCTCCAGGGGATGAGCCCTCTGGTGGCTGTACAGAGTAAATACAAGTCCACATATATAACAACACTCTCCCCCAAAGTCAATAGTGTTACTATTTACAATGTGAGTCGATCTGGGGCCCTTCTTGCCCTGGTTGATCGTCTGGGTGTGAAAGCTGTTGTTGTTGAATCATTTGTTGGGCCCTCGCTGGGCTGCTGTGCAGCTGGCCTTGCTGGGCTGCCTGATGCGTTGGGCCCGGCTGGGCTGCTGTGGATGATGGGTTCTGCTTTGTGGTCAACTGTGGTGCCGGTTGCCACTGGCTTGTCTGTTGGGGGATCAAAAAAGGTAGGGTCCAAGGTGAGGTGCTCAGGATAGTCCGTGAATCTGAGTTTGATTTGGTCCAAATGTTTCCGGTGAATGAGTCCATTTGAAAGTTTGACCCGAAACACCCTGCTCCCCTCTTTGGCCATGACAGTGCTGGGAAGCCACTTGGGACCTTGTCCATAACTTAATACAAATACAGAATCATTGATTTGAATCTCACGTGACACATTTGTGCTATCATGGTATGCACTTTGTTGAAGCCGCCTGCTCTCTACCTGTTCATGTAGATCAGGGTGAACTAACGAGAGCCTTGTCTGAAGTACTCTTTTCATGAGCAGTTCAGCAGGTGGGATCCCAGTGAGTGAGTGGGGTCTCGTGCAGTAGCTAAGCAGGACTCGGGATAGGCGAGTCTGCAGTGAGCCTTCAGATACCCTCTTCAAGCCTTGCTTGATGGTTCGCACTGCTTTCTCTGCCTGACCATTGGATGCTGGTTTAAACGGGGCAGATGTGACATGTTTGATCCCGTTATGGGTAAAACATGGCCCGTTCTCGCTCACCAGGACATCGGGTAAGCCATGAGTGGCAAACATGGCCCGCAGGCTTTCAGTAGTGGCAGCGGACGTGCTAGCCGACATTATCTCACATTCAATCCATTTGGAGTACGTGTCTACAACAACAACGAACATTTTACCCAAGAACAGGCCTGCATAGTCGATGTGTACCCTAGACCATGGTTTGGAGGGCCAAGACCATAAACTTAGCGGCGCCTCCGTGAGTACATTGCTTAACTGCGAGCATGTATTGCATCTGTGAAAGCAGGACTCGAAATCCGCATCGATACCGGGCCACCACACGTGGGATCTGGCTATTGCTTTCATCATTACGATGCCTGGGTGGGTACTGTGGAGGTCATTGATGAAGGTGTCTCTGCCCTTCTTGGGTTTAATGTCTGTAACCTTGTAATGTTTGTCGCTCCACACTGTGGATGTGGACGTATTGAGTCCTGCAAGTGCAGGGTTAATAATAAACAGAACTAGGCAGATTTCCGTAGACTTCCGAGAGAGCTGCCTGCCATGTTAGGAGCTGAGTGTGTTGTGCTCTGTTAATATATCACATTTGGCGGCTGAGATGGGATTTTTCGGATGATTTAAAGCTTAAATTTTGTTGGTGAAGGATTCAGCCAGCCGACAGAGAGACTTTAGGAGTTTCTACCTTTGGAAAAAAGCTACACAATCCGAGGTAAAATACAGCACACGGTGTGAACAGCTAGAGATTAAAATGGCAGGTTTGATCGGATATTTGGGTGAATATAGACACGACCGCGAACATTTTAAAGCGTATGTGAATCGGCTAGAATTGTATTTCATTGCAAATAACAGAATCGAAGTTCCAGACAATGCAGTCCAGAACCGGGCTGTGTTGGATCGTAAGAAAGCGATCTTCTTATCGGAGGCAGGTCCGAAATTATACGAAACCCTTGTAAATCTGCTTGTGCCTGATGAGCCAAAGGACACAATGCTTAAAGAGATTTTAACGAAGCTGGAGCAGCACTATAACCCCAAACCATTAGAAATTGCTGAAAGCTATCGTTTCTGGATTCGGAATCAAAAGGCTGATGGTAGTATCAGTGATTACATCATAGTATTAAAAAAGCTATCGATGCACTGTAATTTTGGAAACTTTCAAAACCAAGCATTACGGGATCGTATTGTTTGTGGGGTGAAAAATGATGCGATCAGAAGGAAGTTATTGATGACGGATGACTTGACTTTTGAGATTGCTTGTCAGACAGCGAGGTCAATGAGCATGGCCAAACAATATTCCTGAGAATTAAATAATGATTACGGTCATCAGTCAACCGAGGTAAATCACCTGCAGGTTCAAAGTAAAAGATGGTGGGGGCCCAAAGTCTCAGAAACTGGAAATTCTAACAGAGCATCGAAGACGTGCGATAGGTGCCTGGGACAACACATTGCTCAGAGTTGTCCATATGTGAAGGCAGAGTGTTTCTTCTGCAGAAAGACTGGGTAGCTTGCAAAGGCATGCCGACTGAAGGGTAAACTAGTTTTCAAAGCTATGAGTCCAGCGTTCAAAGCTATGAGTAGAAATCCCAAGAGACTACATAGCATGGAAGAACAACAACAGGACGAGGAGATGTTAGAGTTACACATCATCAGGAGCACGAGATTAATGGACAGCGATTCGGAAAGCATCAAAATCCACATAGATGTTGCGGGATTCAAGATACCAATGGAAATTGACACGGTTGCTTCCGTGAGTGTCGTACCGGAGTCACTGTACCTCGACAAATTGCGTTATTTCCAACTGGAGAAATCCAAGATAGAGCTGCGAGGCTACTCGGGAGAGAAAATTCCTGTGGTAGGTCGTATCACCGTACCGGTGAAATATAAAGATCAATTTCAGAACTTGCCTCTAATAGTAGTGAAAGGAGACAAGCCTGCCTTACGAGGAAGAAATTGGTTGAGCTCATTGAAGCTGGATTGGAGTAAGATTTTCTGTGTGGAAGCGAGATTTTCATCAACGGATGAGGTTATCAAGAAGTATCCGAAGGTGTTCTGCAAAACAGGCAGTCCGATCCAAGGCTTCAAGGCGAGTGTCAGGGTACAGAAGGACGCTAGATCGGTTTACTACAAGCCACGTTCCGTACCATATGCACTCAAGGAGAAAGTTGAGCAAGAACTCAAAAGACTAGAGACTGAGAACATTATTTGCAAGATAGATCGATGTAATTGGGCTACACCCATTGTTGTTGTACCTAAGTCCGATGGTAAGGTAAGATTGTGTGGTGATTATAAAGTAACCGTAAACCAGGTTCTAGAGTGTAGTGTCCCCAATACATTGCCGAATATAGAAGATTTGTTCACAATACTGACAGGTGGTCAGATCTTCTCAAAACTGGATCTTATGAATGCCTACTTACAACTTGAACTAGATGAGGAGCCCAAGTCATGTTTGACTATATATACTCATCTAGGCCTATATCAATTTAATAGGCTACCATTTGGAGTGTCTTCTGTCCGTGGCATATTCCAAGAGGTGATGAACCAGATTTTGCAAGGTATTGAATGGGTAGTATGTTATTTGGATGACATACTAATTTCAGCACCAAATAGGCAAATTCATAATAACATATTGAATGAAGTCCTCAAACGGCTAGAGAAGCACAGAATATGTGTGTCTGCTCGTAAGTGTGAGTTATTTAAAAACTCAGTGGAGTACTTAGGGTACAGAGTAGACAAAGATGGTTTACATCCAACCATGGAAAAATTGGATGCAATTAGAATTGCACCCACTCCCAGGAATGTCACTGAACTTCGTTCATTATTGGGTCATTTGAACTATTATGGGAAGTCCCTACCAAATTTGGCTTCAGTATTACATCCACTGAATGAACTTTTGAAAAAACAGGTCCATTGGAAGTGGTCAAAAGAATGCGATGCAGCATTCAAGGAGTGTAAAAGCAAATTGGTAGAGAGCACCATGTTAGTTCACTATGACATATCTAAGGAGATTAAGCTAGCATGTGATGCCTCTCCGTATGGAGTTGGGGCAGTAATCTCTCATGTATTAAGTAGTGGGGAGGGGAGACCAATTGCTTTTGTTTCACACACTCTCAGTGCTAGTGAGAGTAATTATGCGCAAATTGAAAGGGAAGCTTTGGCATTAATTTTTGGGGTCAAGAAGTTTCACAAATACTTGTATGGTCGTAAGCTTACCATCATTACAGACCATAAGCCCCTAACAGAAAGCCTCCATCCAAAGTCCCCAGTTCCAACATTAGCTGCAGCCCGAATGCAGAGATGGGCTTTGATTTTGTCAGCATATACATATGATATTGAATACAGACGATCAGCTGATCACAATAATGCTGATGCAATGTCTAGATTGCCTTCCCCATCACAAGTTACACCCGATAGGGAAGAAGTGTTTTATTTTTCATACATTGATGAACTGCCAGTCACAGCTGAAGAGATTGGTAGAGCAACCAAACGTGACCAGTGATGTCAAAGGTGCATGAGTATATTGCAAATGGATGGCCAAACCAGGTAACAGACAAAGATACACATCTATTCTTCATTCGTAGGAATGAATTATCAGTCGATAAAGATTGTATCATGTGGAGTGCAAGAGTGGTTATATCAAATAAGTTCAGGTCCAAATTATTAGGAGATCTCCATGACCAGCACCTGGGAATGTGCTTCACCAAGAATTTTGAAGGTGGGAATGATTCAATTATTTCTGACTCACCAGATAGTTTTGATATACCAGTAGCAAATCCTAAATCCAATTTACTGAAAATAAATCCAGGAGAGAAACAGAATGAAAGTCTGAGTCCGAGTCAGGAAAACAAAGAGCCTGAAGTTAGAGTGAATTCAAATGAAAATCAAGGAAATTCCGTGGAGAAAAATGTTCCTCAGGATGAGCCTTGAATGAATTTAAATTCAACACCATGTTTGGAAGAGCGAAGGTATCCTTTTCGAAACCGAAAACAAGTGGTAAAGTTAAATTTGTAAATATGGAAAAAAATAGTTTATATCCTGTGTTATGTATAAACAGGAAAGTTATGTATGATGTTTGTTATGATGGCTTCTTCATTAAGGAGGGAGAAGTGTAATGTCTGTAAGCTTGTAACGTTTGTAGCTCCACACTGTGGATGTGGATGTATTGTGTACTGCAAGTGCAGGTTTAATAATAAACAGAACGAGGCAGATTTCCGGAGACTTCCGAGAGAGCTGCCTGCCATGTTAGGAAGCTGTGTGTGCAATATCACATTGTGGACCACTACTCGATTGCCCCACAGAAGGCAGTCTGCCTGTATAGACATTTCATCTTTGCGCCGCTGGAATGGCTTTATCTCTTCCTGCATTTCCACTGGGACACTGGACCAGCTCCCATGAAGCACACAGCTTTTGACTAGAGATAATAAGGGGTCCTGGCTTGTCCAGGTTTTGATCTGCCTGGTAGTGACGGGTGATTGCTTACTCTCAAATGCTTCCATAACCAGAGCTAGATCTGCGGGCTGCGCCATTTCCACCCCCGTGGTGGGCAATGGCAGCCTACTGAGAGCATTGGCGCAGTTTTCTGTGCTTGGCCTGTGGTGGATGGCGTAGTTGTATGCGGACAACGTGAGCGCCCATCTCTGGATGCGGGCTGATGCCTTGGTATTTATCGCTTTATTCTCGGAGAACAGGGATATGTGGCTTATGGTCAGTTTCCAATTCGAATTTTAGCCCAAACAGCTTTTGATGCATTTACTTTAACCCATAGACACATGCTGACGCTTCTTTCTCAATCATGCTGTAGGCTCTCTCAGCCTTAGACAGACTCCTGGATGCATAAGCAACCAGTTGCAGTTTCCCAAAATCATTACCTTGTTGCAATACACACCCGACGCCATATGACGACGCATCACATGCTAGTACCAAACGCTTACATGGATCATACAACACAAGCAATTTGTTTGAGCATAACAATTTTCTTGCTTTTACAAAGGCATTTTCTTGGCTTTTGCCCAAACCCATTCGCCCCCTTTTCGTAGTAAGACAGGTAATGGTTCTCGCAGTGTGCTGCGACCCAGTAAGATGTTACCAAAGTAGTTCAAGAGTCCCAGATGCGACTGCAGCTCCGTCACGTTCTGTGGCCTCGGTGCATTCTCGATTGCCTCCGTCTTCACTTTGGAGGGCCTGATACCGTCCGCCGCAATCCTCCTTCCCAGGAACATCACTTCAGGTGTCAGGAAAATACACTTCGAGCGTTTTAACCTGTGCCCCATGTGGTTGAGTCGACTAAGAACCTCCTCCAGTTTCTGCAGATGCTCGACTGTGTTCCGACCTGTGACCAAGATGTCGTCCTGGAAGACCACGGTGTATGGGACTGATTTCAGTAAACTTTCCATGTTTCTCTGGAATATCGCCGCCGCTGATCGGATTCCAAACGGACATCTGTTATAAACAAAAAGATCTTTGTGCGTGTTGATGCAGGTGAGGGCCTTAGATGATTCTTTCAGTTCCTGCGTCATGTAGGCTGAAGTCAGATCCAGCTTCGTGAACGTCTTTCCTCCTGCCAGCGTTGCCAAGAGGTAGTTGGCCTTTTGTAGTGGATATTGGTCCTGTAGGGAGAAACGATTGATAGTTACTTTCTAATCGCCACAGATTCTGAAGGTGCCGACTCCCTTGAGGACTGGGACAATAGGACTAGCTCACTCATTGAACTCGATCGGTGAAATGATGCCCTCTCTTTGCAGCTGGTCGAGCTCGATCTCTACCCTTTCTCTCATCATGTACAATACTGCTCTCGCCTTGTGATGGATGGGTCGCGCCCCCGGAATTAGGTGGATCTGCACTTTTGCTCCATGGAATTTCCCGATGCCTGGTTTGAACAGCGAAGGAAATTTGTTTAAGACCTGGGCACAAGAAGTGTTATCAGCGGGTGACAGCGCTCGGACGCATCCCAGTTCCAGCGTATCTTTCCTAGCCAGCTCCTGCCGAGCATCATGGGACCATCGTCCGGTACCACCCAGAATGGTAGCTTATGCACCGCTTCATTGTAGGAGACCTTTACGGTAGCACTGCCGATTATAGGAATCCATTCTTTAGTGTAAGTTCTTAATTTCGTGCGATCTGGAGTTAAGACTGGCCTTGAGGCCTTGTTGCACCACAACCTTTCGAAAGTCCTTTTGCCCATGATGGACTGGCTCGCGCCCGTGTCCAACTCCATTGACACCAGGAGTCCATTTAGTTCAATATTCAGCATTATCGGGAGATGATTCATGGTGAATGTGTGCACCCCATGTACCTTTGCCTCCTCGGTCTGAGGCTCTGGTTCATTGTGATCCGCCGTGGATCTGTCATCCTCTGCAACATGGTGTTTTGCAAGTTTAACAGGATTTGCAGCTCGCCTGCACACTCGTTGGAGGTGTCCCATTGTTCCACAGCCCTTGCAAACGTACTCTTTGAATCGGCATGAATGGAAATAATGATCACCTCTGCAGCACCAACAAGGTGTTAATGGCCTTGCATTCATCACGCTTAATGGTGGACTTTGAGACATCTGCGGACATGCAGCTGCAGGTATGTGTGACCTGCCCTGTACGTTATGATTCGAAAACAACATCACTTTGTTCACAGTACTTGTAGCAGCACTTGTGTGCTGAGAGATTTGCTTTGTATTGTCACTGGTGGCAATGAATGCCTGGGCTATCGCTATGGCCTTACCAACGGTTGGGGTCTTTACAGTCAAAAGTTTGCGAAGTATGGTTTTGTGGCCAATGCCAAGTACGAAAAATCTCCGAGCATGTGCTCCAAATGTCGTTCAAATTCGCAATGTCCTGCAAGGCGTATTAGCTCGGCGACATAACTCGCCACTTCTTGGCCTTCAGACCTTTTATAGGTGTAGAACTGGTACCTCACCATCAGAATGCTCTCGGGCCTGTGTGGACAAATCGGCGTACGATTTCTCCGTAGGTTTCGCTGGAGTGAGCAGATTCTTCATGAGGCCATACGTTGGTGCCCCACTGACGGTGAGGAGGATCGCCCTTCGTTTGGCAGTGCTGTCTTCCCCATGCAGCTCGTTGGCCAGGAAGTATTGGTCGAGTCGCTCCACAAAAGTATCCCAATCACCTCCCTCCGAGACTTTCTCCAGGATGCCCACTGTTCTCTGCATCTTTGAGTTCGCTATTTGTATCTCGTCGCCAGTTGTTGTGTATGGAGAAAGAGTCAGACTGAACACTGTGAGCTCAAGGTAAAGTGTGACCGTCGTCTTTTACTGCAGGTCTCCAGAGTGCCTCTCCAACCTTGAAGCCTCCTTAAATACCTGTGCCCCCAAGGGATTATGGGATCCCTTGGGACTCCAGTGGATGAGCCCTCTGCTGGCTGTACAGAGTAAATACAAATCCACATATATAAGAGAGACATTTTCCAGTTTCTTGATGACCCCACCACGGATTGGCCCTGTGCCCGGATTCCAGAACATTCTGGATTCCGGAACTCCGGATTTTGGAGGTCGAGCCTGTATGCAGGTACAGCAAGTGATCAGAAAGGTAAATGGAATCTTGGCCTTTATCGAAAGGGGGATAGAGTATAAAAGCAGGGAAGTCTTGCTACAGTTTCTGCAGGACATTCGGGAAGCCCATTCCTCCAGGCCAACCTCATAACAGCAGCCCCCCACCCAATCCATTCCCGCCACCCCCCTCCCCTCCACCTCACCCCCCGCCCCGTCCCACTCCATCACCGCACAGAGGTCACCTCCCGGCTAAAATCCAGGCCTCTGTTTCATGCCTCCACTTATGGTTTGTTTTCACTTTGTTGTTGTTTGGTATTTCCACCCCCCTCCCACCCCTACCCAGCCTCGGCAAATATTGTCTTATTTAAAATCTACTTTGAATGTTTATAGTGGCAGGAACAGCATTTGAGCCTTTGACTCCTATATACAAACACTGACCTATGAATGTGCTCTCCAGAGTTTGCACACCCTCTCTTATTGGCCTAGCTGCTGATGCAAACCAAAGCTGTGCTGGCATCGTACTATTATTGGCCCAGAAATCCCGGTCGGCTGGTTCCCGCAGGCTATCAAGGGAAAAAGTTAAGAAAGATGCATGTAAAGTCCTGTCCCCTCAGTACAGATTCACACGATGCATGCAGTGAAGTCAAGGTCACTCTGGAATGCTGCACTTGCCTGAGACCTGTCCTTATAGACCTGTCTCTTACAAGTACATCCCTGGTGGTAAGGTATGTTGGTGGTTACAGGTCATATCTTATTTCAGTCATGTATACCATGTTAGGATACAGTTATATATAATAATGTAAGATACATGACATCACCCTCCCCCAAGGTCTTATTGTCTTTATAGGTTCAGTCTCTCAGGTGGTCTACACTCTCGCGTGGAGCGTCTGAGTTGTGGTTCAGTTGTTTGCCTTGGTGTCTGTTTTTCTTTGGGTGTGGTTGCTGGTATCTCGCCTGGGCTGTCTGTTTCGATTGGTGTGATTGTTGTTGACTCGCCTGGGCTGTCTGTTGGGATTGCCCTTTCCTCAGATTGTTCCCTCTGTCTGTCCACCAGGTGTGGTGCGAGTTTCACATTGTAGTCTGCCTTTGGTTCCGCAATGTTGTTGGTAAATCTGCTTTTGACTTGGTCTACATGCCTCCGGCAGATTTTGCCATTGTCTATTTGTACTACCAGTAGCCTGTTTCCTTCCTTGCCCGTTACTGTCCCTACAAGCCATTTGGGACCCCTGCCATAGTTTAGTACAAACACTTTGTCCCCTATCTCATTCCATCTCCCCCTCGAATTTCTGTCATGGTACTCAGTCAGCTTACGGCGCTTTGCCTCAATGATTTCGTGCATGTCTGGGAGGATTAATGAGAGCCTTGTTTTTAAAGTCCTTTTCATCACTGTTGCGCGGGGGGAGGGGGGGGGATCCCAGTCAGTGAGTGCGGACGAGATCTGTATGCCAGCAGCAGTCGCGACAGGTGACCCTGCAGCATGGGACCTTGGATTTTAGGCATGCCTTGTTTAATGATTTGCACTGCTCTCTCCGCCTGGCCGTTGGAGGCCAGCTTGAACGGTGCCGTCTTAACGTGATTTATGCCGTGGTCAATTATAAAGTCTTGGAATTCTGCGCTGGTGAAGCACGGACCATTGTCACTGACCAATATGTCAGGGATTCCGTGCATTGCAAACATGGTCGCGAGGCTCTCCACAGTGATGGAGGTTGTGCTCGAGTTTAAAATGGTGCATCCGATCCACTTTGAAAATGCATCTACAACAACAACAACATTTTGCCCATGAATATAATAATGTAAGATACATGACAATGCACACTTATCTTTTCCTGCTGCACCCACGCAAGTTCCCGGTCCTGAGACTTCCACTGATTGCGTTTTGGAGCGCGTGCACATCTGGACGTGCACAGGGCTGGAGCTGCAGTCACATGTCTCTGGGCAACCAATCCAGGTAAAGTATGTTCTCATTCATGATAATGGGAACTCCGTAAGCTGGAGTTCCCATTATTATGAATGAGAACACCCCCCCCAAAAACACAAAACTCTAATAAAAAATAGAAAAAATACACCACATATTTTTATGAATTTAAATTCAAGTTATTTATGTATTATTAAAAAAATGATTTTTCAGATTTGTTTAAATTGTTTTTTTTAATTACGGTTTAAAATAAACTTACCATAGTGGGGAGGGTTTTTAACAATAACATTTGTTTTTTAAATTTTATTTTATAATGTTTTTGTGTATTTTAAAACTGTTACACCTGTAAAAGTAGGTTATGTGCCTGCTTTTATCAGGCGCAAGAGTTTTCAGGACATCTGCTGGGCAAGAGATGGGTAAATATCGCAATCTTACCCATGCGAATGTCCTGGATGTGGAGATGCAAAGGATCTGTCAAGCTCCAGCTTGACAGATCGGAAAAGCCGGTATTCAGCGCATGCGCATTGTGCACTGAAAACTGGCTTTTGCAATGCCTTCCCAGGTCCATAAGCACTCAGTAGAGACCCGGGAGGCAGGAATTTCTGTCCCACTCTCTCAGTGTCCTGTGCCACCTTGGCCCTTGCTGTCAGCCATTCCTGGCACAGATTTTGCCTGTCTACCCCAAGAGCTCTGCAGCATTGGGCTCTCCATTTGAGGAAGGCCACAAGGTGGCTATCTGGCCAGTAGGTTTTTGTTCCAGTTCCTCTGCTCCCACCTCTGCAATGCCCTTATCACTCATGGTTTATGGTTCACTTGATGCTCCCTCCTCAAACTGATGATCTAAATTTGGATGTCCCTACGTTGGTGCACGTGACAGGTGAAATGGATAATGCAGGCTTCCATAAAGTGTTAGCCACTTACATTTCAACAACAACATCTGTATTTATATAGTACCTGTAATATAGTTCCTCCTTATGGACTACTGCTCCACCTCGGGGACTACTGTGGTAATGCAGCCATTGTTGTTTAAACAGGTCAAGTCACCTGACAAGTTCCTGAGTTAAAACTCATCTTGGAGTCTGTGTGTTTGTGATGTTGTAAAGAATATACCACATTGACGATGAAGGATAGGATTTCTGGATTCCCTATCTGAAATTTTTGTTGGTGTATGATTCCAGCTAAACAACAGAGAGACCAGAGAGGTCCTTTGTTTGCAGAACAGCTAAAAATCCAAAGTAAATTACAAGCACAAATGCTTGAACTGCCAGAGTCCAGATGGTTGCGCCTATGGGGGAATAGGGTGTTTGGGGGAATTTCAACGCGACCGTGAAAGTTTCAGAGCGTTTGTGGAGCGGCTAGAAATGTTTTTCACCGCGAATAGTATCATCGAAGTCCCCGATAATGAAAACCATAACCGGGTGGTGTTGGAAAGAAAACAGGCTATTTTCCTGACTGAAGTAGATGTATGAAACTCTGAAAAATGTGCTTGTTCCCGTCAAGCCAAAGGATACATCACTTATGAAGATTCTAAGGAAGTTAAAACAGCACTACAGTCCTGAGTCCTTGGAAATTGCTGAAAGTTATCGTTTTGGAACACGAGATCAGTAATTGACGAAAGTATCAGTGAGTACATTGTAGCACTAAAGAAGCTATCTATTCACTGTCATTTCAGAAACTTTCAAAACTGAGCATTTGACCGCTTTGTTTGTGGGATGAAAAATGAAGTGATCAGAAGAAAGTTGTTGACAACTCCTAACTTGACTTTTGATTTCGCTTGTCAGACAACTATGTCAATGGGCATGGCCGACCAATATTCCTGAGAATTTCATACCATTTCCAGTCATCAGACAACCGAGGTGAATTGTCTACAGGTTAAAAGTAAAAGGCTGTTGGCCGCAAGGTCTCAGCAACTGGCAATGGTAACAGAGCATTGAAGTCATGTGGGACAACAAATTGCTCAAAGTGTCCATATATGAAGGCCGAATGTTTCTTCTGCAAGTAAGCTGGGCTGGGCACCTTGCGAAGGCATGCCGACTGAAGACTAAACCAACTTTCAAGGCTATAAGTAGAAATCCTCAGAGAGTACATAGCATGGAAGAAAAGCGACAGGATGAGGAGATACACGTCATCAGGAGCACGAGGGTATCTAACAGCGATTCGAAAAGTATCGGCCTGGAAACTCCGGCCTCCCCGGGTCCATACGGAGTGTCCATGGACCTGGGAAGGCATCGCAAAAGCCAGTTTTCAGCGCACAATGCGCAAGTGCTGAAAACTGGCTTTTCCGATCTGTCAAGCGACAGATCTTCCGTATATTGGGAGCGAGGATATTAAGGATTTACTCATATCTTGCTCAGCAAATGTTCTCAAAATTCTTGCGCCTGAGAAAAGCAGGCACATAGCCTACTTTTACAAATGTAAGCGTTTAAAAACATACAAAAAATATAATTAAATTAAATTTAAAAAACTCATTTTATTTTTAAAAATCCTGCTTATTACGTTAAATTTATTTTAAACCATAATCAAAAATACTTTTTAAAAACTCGGAATTTCTTTTTTTCTCCAAGATATTTATTAACTTTAATTTCAATTATTTTTAATTATGTGAGGTGTGTTTTTAATTTTTAATTTGGTATTATTGTGGGGTTTATTTTCAATTAATAGCATTGAGAACTCGTAGATACGGAGTTCCCATTGCGATTAATTGAGAATACTTTACCTGATTGGTTGAGCAGTCACACGTGACTGCATCTTCTGCATTCGAACCTGGAGGATGGGAGTGTGCTTTGCAGCACGGGAAGAGTAGGCCTCCCCAATGGAACCTCACGCTCCTCCGGGACTACCAGATACTTGCATAGAAATTTTTCAGGTCGGAGGCATCCGCCCGCGGGAAGCCTCCGACCACAATTTCAGTTCCATCATCATCCAAGTAGATGTTGCAGGAACCAGGATACCCATGGAAATTGACACTGGCGCATCACTATATATCAACAAATTGTGTGATTTCCCATTGGAGAAATCCAAGATAGAGCTGCGAGGCTACTCGGGAGAGAACATTCCTGTGGTAGGTCATATCATACTGGTGCAATACAAGGATTTCAGAGCTTGCCTCTCTTAGTGGTGGCAGGAGAAAAGCCTACCTTACTGGGAAGAAATTGGTTGGGATCACTGAAGCTGGATTGGAGTGAGATTTTTCGTGTTGAAACGAGATTTGCATCAAAGGATGATGTCATCAAGAAGTATCCGAAGGTGTTCTGTGAAACAGGTAGTCCGATCCAAGGCTTCAAGGTGAGTGTCAGGGTACAGAAGGATGCTACACCAGTTTACTGCAAGCCACGTCCCATACCATATGCACTCAAGGAGAAAGTTGAGCAAGAACTCAAGAGACTGAGATCATTATCTCTAAAATAGATCTATGTAATTGAGCTACACCCATTGTTGTTGTACCTAAATCAGATTTCTAAGGTAAGTGTCATGTATGTATACTTGGATTTACTAGCCACCAAGTGGCGCCACTGCCGGAGGTCATTGGGCTGTCCGCATGTGTGTGCGGCCCAGTTATAAAAGGCCAGCCATCTTGTAATGTAATCACTTTGGGCCCTAATAAAGTAGAGCCAGGTTTGTACCTGTTCGGAGTTTACAGTATTCAGTCTATTGAGTTATTGCATACACAACATTTGGCGACGAGGTAACAACAACCTTTGCATGCAACAATGAGCACAATTGGAATTCTGGAGTGAGTCGTGGAGGGAGAAGATTGGGAAGACTTTGTAGCCCGCTAGAACCATTACTTCGTGGCCAATAAAATGGAGAAAGAGGCAGACACTGTTCAGCACCGGGAGGTCCTCCTCACGGTTTGCGGGCCGAAAATCTATGGACTCATAAAGAATCTCCTCTCGTCCTTAAGTCCAACGGACAAGGATTATGAAACATTGTGTGCTCTTGTACATGACCATCACAAACCAGATGAAGACATCATCATCTCAAGATAGCGATTATATACGCACGTTTGTTCTGAGGGCCAGGATGTATCGGAATTCGTTGCCGACCTAAGACATCTAGCTGGACGGTGTAAGTTCGAAACTGTGTTGGCAGACATGCTGCGGGACTTCTTTGTAATCGGCATAAACCACGAGGTGATCCTCCATAAGCTACTGCCGGTGGAGACGCTAGATTTGAGCAAGGCCATCACGATTGCCCAATCATGCATGACGATAGACAAAAGCTTAAAGCAGATATAATTGAAAAATCGGAACTCGGCAAGTACTGTAAACAAGATAGTATCGTCGTTTGGCAGAGCTGCATATGACAGGGCCTACGCGACTGCATACACGAAACCTGTGGCTGTTCAAAGTCCGCCAACAGAAATGAATCCGATATCATCGTGTTGGCGTTGTGGGGGAAATCATCGGCATCATCAATGTTGGTTTAAACAATATATTTGTAAAGGATGTTCAAGAGTGGGGCATCTCCAGCGCATGTGGATGAGGATGACCAGTCTAGCGCAGATCCGGATATGCAATCCGAGATACCAGAGGAGGAAGTGTATGGACTGTATTCATTCCTAACAAAGAGCCAACTGATAATGCTTAATGTAAAACTTAATGGTGTGCCGGTATCGATGGAATTGGACACGGGAGCTGTTGTGTCCTTACACTCTACTGTAAATCAACATGAGGCACATTCTGGAGACAAGATCACTCTGTGACCTGTACCTTTATTCACAGGACCAAGAAGTGATGGCCCTGCGTGGGATCCCCCTTTATATACCTGGATGACCAGGTGAGGAGTTTCTCCCACAAGTTCACCCCCTGTGGTCAAGGTGTGCATTTCTCAGGTGTATACAGTGTACAGTGTTGTTACATGAAGGTTACCATTACATGAAGGTTACAAACATGACATCACCTCCCCCCAATGTCTTTGGGTCAAAGATTGAGTCTTTCAGGCGGTCGACGCTCTCTTGTGGAGCGCCACAGTTGGGGCTCTGGTTGTTGAGCCTTGGCATGCGTCTTTGTCACCAGTGGTGATTCCAGCTCGTCCGGGCTGACCGCAGGGACTGTGCATGCTGCTGACGGTTCTTGTTGCTTGTTCACTGGCAGTGGTGTGGGCAGCATCTCATGATTTTCCTCAGATTCCTCAGTGTCCATGCTGAACCTTTTTTTTACTTAGTCCAGATGCTTGTGGCATATCTGTCCATTGTTAAGTCTGACCACTATGACCCTATTCCCCTCTTTACCAATTACAGTAACCTCAAGCCACTTGGGCCCCAAAGCGTGATTAAGAACAAATACAGGGTCATCGATTTCTATACATCTTCCCTTTGAGTTACGGTCATGGCACTCATTTTGGGACTGGCGCTTGCCCTCAACAATGTCTGACAGGAATGGGTGAATGAGGGACAGCCGAGTTTTAAGTGTGCATTTCATGAGTAGTTCCGTGGGCGGGATTCCCATGAGCGAATGCGGTCGGGACCTGTAGGCCAGCAGGAGGCGCGATAGGCGGCATTGAAGGGAGGGTCCTTGAATCCGTGCATGCCTTGTTTTATGATTTGGACCGCACATTCTGCCTGGCCATTGGAAGCCGGCTTGAACGGTGCTGTCCTGACATGTTTGATGCCATTACCCGACATGAACTCCTGGAATTCGTAGCTAGTGAAGCACAGGCCGTTGTCGCGAACCAGGATGTCCGGCAAGCCGTATGTCGCAAAGACCGCACGCAGACTCTCCACTGTGGTGGATGTCGTGCACGAATTCAATATGATGCACTCGATCCATTTTGAGTACGCATCAACAACAATGAGGAACATTTTCCCCATGAACAGGCCTGCGTAGTCTATGTGAATACGTGACCATGGCTTGGTGGGCCAGGGTCACGGGCTGAGTGGGGCCTCCCTGGAGGCATTGCCCAGCTGGGCACACGTCGTACACCTGCAAACACAGTGTTCCAGGTCTGCATCAATTCCCGGCCACCATACATGTGACCAGGCAATGGCCTTCATTAGCACAATGCCTGGGTGCTCGCTGTGGAGTTCCCTGATGAATGCTTCCCTTCCTTTCTGTGGCATGACTACCCGGCTGCCCCATAGTCGGCAGTTGGCTTGAATGGAGAGTTCATCCATCCGTCTGTGAAACGGTCTGACCTCTTCAGGACATGCTCCATGTGCGGGCGCCCAATCTCCAGTCGGGACACATTTCTTAATCAAGGATAGGAGGGGATCTCTGTTTGTCCTTGTTTTGATCTGGTGGGCTGTGATGGGGGAGCCTGCGCTGTCGAAAGCATCGACAGCCATGACCATCTCAGCGCTTTGCTCCACTGCCCCCTCAGTGGTGGCCAGTGGAAGCCTGCTGAGCGCGTCAGCGCCTTTTTCGGTGCCTGGCCGGTGCTGTATGGTGTAGTCATACGCAGCCAATGTGAGAGCCCATCGCTATATGTGAGCTGACGCATTGGCATTGACAGCTTTGCTGTCGGACAACAGGGATGTTAACGGCTTGTGGTCCGTTTCTAACTCGAACCTTCTGCCAAAAAGATACTGGTGCATCTTTTCCACCCCGTAGACACATGCGAGTGCTTCCTTTTCAACCATCCCATACCCCCTTTCTGCTTGGGAGAGTGACCTGGAAGCAAAAGCCACAGTTTGGAATTGGCCCTCATCATTATTCTGCTGCAACACGCACCCAACCCCATAGGATGATGCATCGCATGTTAAAACCAATTTCTTACAGGGGTTGTACAAGGTCAACAGCTTATTAGAACAAAGCAGGTTCCGCGCCTGATTGAAAGCCCTTTCCTGACAGTCCCCTCAAGACCAATCGCAACCCTTACGCAGGAGCACATCTAGCGGCTCCAACAATGTGATTAAGTTCGGCAGAAAGTTCCCGAAATAGTTCAATAGTCCCAGAAATGAACACAACTCTGATGTGTTGCCAGGTCTGGGCGCGCAACGAATCGCCTCCGTTTGGATTCGGTAGGCCGGATCCCGTCTGCGGCAACCCTCCTGCCCAAAAACTCGACCTCTGGGGCCAAAAGCACACACTTGGACTTCTTTAGTCGCAGGCCTACCCGGTCCAGTCGGCGTAGCACCTCCTCCAGGTTGTGGAGGTGTTCCTCGGTGTCTCGACCCGTGATAAGAATGTCGCCCTGAAATACGATTGTTCCGGGGATGGATTTGAGGAGGCTTTCCATGTTCCTTTAAAAGATAGCGGCTGTTGAACGAATGCCAAACGGACACCTGTTGTAGACAAACAGCCCCTTGTGCGTGGTGATGGTAGTCAGTAGCTTGGATTCTTCGGCCAGTTCTTGGGTCCTGTAGGCCAAAGTGAGGTCCAACTTGGTGACCAGCTTGCCGCCTGCCAGCGTGGAAAAAAGATCCTCCGCTCTCGGAAGCGGGTATTGGTCTTGTAGTGACACTCGGTTGATGGTGGCCTTGTAGTCGCCACAGATCCTGACCGAGCCATCTGTTTTTAGGACAGGGACGATGGGGCTTGCCCAGTCGCTGAATTCAAAGGGCGACATTATGCCCTCTCTTAGCAACCTGTCCAATTCACTCTCAATTTTCTCCCGCATCACATATGGCACAGCTCTGGCTTTATGGTGCACTGGTGTGGCGTCCGGGGTGATGCATATCACTACTTTGGTACCTTTGAAAGTCCCGACACCAGGTTGAAATAGTGACTCAAACTTTTGTAGGACCTGTGAGTATTAACTTCGCTCCACAAATGAAATGGAGTGCACATCCCCCCATTTCCAGTTCATCTTGGCTAGCCAGCTCCTCCCCAAAAGCGTGGGACCATTTCCCGGGACAATCCAGAGTGGCAGCCGGTTCTCTGACCATTATGTGTGACCACCAACATTGCACTGCCTAGCACTGGGATGATCTCTTTGGTGTACATCCGTAATTGCGTGTCAATGCGTTCTCGTTTGGGTCTGCTAGCTCTAAGTGGCTATAGTTTCTCGAATTGTTGGACACTCATAAGTGACTGGCTGGATCCTGTGTCCAGCTCCATGCATACCTGGATGCCATTTAACAGTACTCTCATCATCATAGGTGGCGTCTTTGTGTATGAGCTGTGGATGTTTGCCACCTGAACCCGCTGAGCTTCAGCGTCTATTGCTGTGTCCCAAGCATAACCCTGCCTTGCAGACCCCTCTTGTGGTTCATCTGCTTCGTAAACCAGCCTCGCTGCGGGCTTCCTGCACATTCTGGCTAAATGTCTGCTGAAGTTACAATTTCTGCAGATAAATTGTTGAAACCTGCAGGTTTTCGCAGCATGTCTGCCCCCGCACCTCCAGCAGGAGCTGAGATTGTTGTGAACAAAAGAGCTGTTACCAGGCATTCCTCTCTGATTGTCTCTTTGATTACTCTTGAGCACTCTGTTATTGGGTTTCAATGGCCCCATCCCAGGACGTATTGTCCCTTGTGATGGTGTAAATAGCCTTTCAACCTGCCATTGTCTGTGTTGAAGACCCATCCTAGAGTCTGTTACTGCCTGGTTGGTGTCGCATTGCCCTTGCCTGCCTGTGGGGTTCTGAGTTGCGTTGACCATGTTAACTCCCTGTTCCATTGCCACGTTGGGAGCAGAGTTGCGCGCGTATATGATCTTGGTCTCCTCCTCCCCCGCCATGAAGGTTTGAGCCATCAATGCCGCTGCTTCCAAGGTCAAGTCCTTGGTCTCAATTAGCTTCCTAAAAATCCCGGCATAACCAATGCCCTCAATGAAGAAATCCTGTAACATCTCCCCCTTGCAAGTGTCAGTGAATTTACAGAGGCTGGCCAAGCGCCGAAGGTCCGCAACAAAGTCTGGTATGCTCTGCCCTTCCCGACGTCGGTGCGTATAGAATCGGTGTCGGGCCATGTGTATACTGCTTGCCGGTTTGAGGTGTTCACTGATCAGTTTGCTGAGCTCCTCAAAGATCTTGTCCGCTGGCTTCTCGGATGCAAGCAGTTCTTTCATCAGCGCGTACGTCTTAGGTCCACAGCTGGTCAGTAGATGCGCCCTTTGCTTGTCAGCCGCTGCCGCTCCCAACCAGTCCTTCATGACGAAGCTCTGCTGGAGCCTCTCAACGAAATCATCCCAGTCCTCACCAACACAGTACCATTCCTCTGTGCTACTGGTGGCCATTCTCATGAGTCGTTGATTCTCGTTTCTCGTCATCAAATGTTGTGTCCTTAAAACTCTACAGTAAATCAA
Source organism: Pristiophorus japonicus (assembly GCF_044704955.1). Lineage (NCBI taxonomy): Eukaryota > Metazoa > Chordata > Chondrichthyes > Pristiophoridae > Pristiophorus > Pristiophorus japonicus. Next base: position 124,978,270 of record NC_091981.1, on the reverse strand, counting down.
CACGAGGCACATTCTGGAGACAAGGTCACTCTGTGACCTATACCTTTATTCACAGGAGCAAGAAGTGATGACCCTGTGTGGGACCTCCCTTTATATACCTGAATGACCAGGTGAGGAGTGTCTCCCACAAGTTCACCCCCTGTGGTCAAGGTGTGCATTACTTAGGTCTATACAGTGTACATGTTATTACATGAATGTTACAGTTACATGATGGTTACACACATGACAGGTGCGAGTCAATCAATAATGAGCCAGAGGACATTCAACAAGCTGTGGGATTCTAAGGCTGTGAGGCCTAAGCTGAGTCCAGTCAATGCCAAGTTGCATACTTACACTAAAGAACTCATAACGGTGATTGGCAGTGTAGTAATCAAGGTGTCGTACGATGGTGCGGTTCACGATTTACCGTTATGGATTGTTCCAGGCAATGGTCCAACGCTGTTCGGCAGAAACTGATTAGAAAAAATCAAATGGAACTGGAATGAGATCAAAGTGTTGTCGTCGGAGGAGGATACTCCATGTGCTCAAGTGCTGAGCAAATTTCCCTCGCTGTTTGAACCAGGCATCGGCAATTTCACGGGGGCCAAGGTGCAGATCCACGTGGACTCGGATGCAAGACCCGTCCATCATAAAGCTCGGGCAGTTCCGTACACGACGAGGGAGAAGGTCGAAATCGAACTGGACAGACTCCAACGTGAAGGGACCATATCACCGGTTGAATTTAACGAATGGGCCAGCCCCATTGTTCCCGTGTTGAAAAGTGATGGCACTGTCAGGATTTGAGGAGACTACAAAGTTATGATCAACCGAGTATCGAAACAAAATCAATACCCATTACCGAAGACTGATGACCTGTTTGCAACGCTAGTCGGGGGGAAGTAATTCACAAAACTGGATCTGACGTTGGCCTACATGACACCGGAGCTGGTCGACATGTTGAAGAAACTTACATGCATCAACACACATAAAGGACTGTTTATCTACAACAGGTGCCCTTTTGGAATTCGCTCGGCTGCAGCCATATTTCAGAGGAACATGGAGAGTCTACTGAAGTCCGTCCCCAGAACCAAGATGACATACTGGTCACAGGTCATGACTCCGCCGAACATCTGAACAACCTGGAAGAGGTTCTACATCATCTGGACAAAGTGGGACTCAGACTGAAATGCTCGAAGTGCGTCTTCATGGCATCGGAAGTCGAATTCCTGGGGAGGAAAATTGCTGCTGACGGTATCAGGCCTACGGACTTGAAAACCAAGGCAATCAAAAATGCACCCAAGCCTCAGAATGTGATGGAGCTCCGTTCGTTCCTTGGTCTACTCAACTACTTCGGTAATTTCTTACCTAGATTGAGCACCTTATTAGAGCCACTGCACATGCTGCTAAGAAAAGGCGACAACTGGGTTTGGGGTGCATGTCAAGATAGTGCTTTTGAGAAAGCTACTAATTTGCTTTGCTCTAACAAGCTTTCAGTACATTATGATCTGTGTAAGCGTCTAGTATTGGCCTGTGATGCTTCGTCATATGGAGTTGGTTGCATGCTCCAACAAGCTAATGAGTCGGGCAAATTACAACCTGTTACATATGTTTCAAAAAGTTTGTCAAAGGCGGAAAAAGCCTAAAGCATGGTAGAGAAAGAAGCATTAGCCTGTGTGTATGGGGTTAAAAAGATGCATCAGTTTGAATTGGAAACAGATCACAAGCCACTCATTTCATTGTTTTCGGAAAACAAAGGTATCAATGCCAATGCATCGTCCCACATTCAGAGTTGGGTGCTGACATTATCTGCCTATGATTGTCATTTGCCATAGATCTGGCACTGAGAATTGTGCCGATGCATTGAGCCATCTGCCGTTGCCCACACCGGAGATGGAAACGTCTGAACCGGCAGACCTACTGTTAGTCATAGATGCTTTTGAAAGTGAAGGAACCCCTGTCACGGCCCAACAAGTTAAGACCTGGATCAGCCAGGACCCGATATTATTGGTTGTGAAACGTTGTATCTTTAGTGGTGATCAGTCTGCCATACCCAAGCAAATGTGTGAGGAGACCAAACCTTACATCCGTCGCAAAGACGAAGTATCCATTCAATCAGATTGTATACTGTGGGGTAATTGTGTTGTTATGCCCAAGAAAGGCAGAGAGAAATTTGTGCATGATCTACAAAGCACTCATTCCGGTATTGTCATGATGAAAGTCATTGCCAGGTCTCATGTATGGTGACCTGGAATTGACTCTGATCTGGAATCATGTGTGCATCAATGCAGCACTTGCATGCAGCTTAGTAAAGCACCAGTGGAATTGCTGTGGAGTCTGTGGTCGTCACCATCTAAACCATGGTCCAAGATCCACATCGACTTTGCAGGTTTCTTCCTGGGAAAAATGTTCTTAGTTGTGGTGGATGCTTATTCCAAGTGGATAGAGTGTACAATCATGTCATCCAGCACATCCACACCTACCATTGAGAGCCTTCGTGTCATGTTTGTTACGCATGGTCTGCCTGATATTGTTGTAAGCGACAACGGATCTTGCTTCACCAGTATGGAGTTTCAAGAGTTCATGAAACTCAATGGTATCAAACATGTGAGGTCAGCACCATTCAAACCCACATCCAATGGACAAGCAGAGCGTGTGGTCCAAACCATCAAGCAGAGTATGAAACGTGTAACTCAAGGTTCACTGCAAACTCGCTTGTCACGCATATTGCTTAGTTACAGGACAAGACCCCATACCCTTACCGGGGTCTCTCCTGCTGAACTATTGATGAAAGGAGCTCTCATGACCAGGCTCTCTCTTGTTTACCCCGACTTGAATAATCGTGTTGAATACAGACGTCAAAGTCAGCAAGGGTATCATGATCGCGCTACTGTGTCACGCAACATTTCTTTCAATGATCCTATGTATGTACTGAATTATGGTCAAGGTCCCAAATGGATCGCCGGGACTGTTGCGGCCAAGGAGGGTAACAGAGTATTTATCGTTAAGCTCAAGAATGGGCAGACATGCAGGAAACATGTCGATCAGATAAAGCTGTGGCACACGGATGAACCGGAACAGTCTGAGGAAGACACAATCAGTGACCAACCAACCTACCCACAGTCATCAGAGGACTCCGCTGTCATCAATGAATCTGGACTTTCAATCACTGACATGTTCAATGAATCTGGACTTTCAATCCCTGATGTGGTCATTGCCACTCCTATCAGATCGGCTACCCAGCCCCCTGTCATAACAGACTCAGGACGCTCGCCCAATGCTGGAGTTGAACTGGGACGTTCAACTCGGGAGCAGAAAGCCTCGGACCATCTCAATCTGTAAAAAGACCGTTACTAATATCTTAAAGGGGGATATTGTCATGTATGTATGCTTGGGTTTACTAGCCACCAGGTGACGCCACTGTTGGAGGTCATTGGGCTGTGCGCACGTGTGTGCAGCCCAGGTATAAAAGGCCAGCCCTCTTGTAATGTAATCACTTTGGGCCCTAATAAAGCAGAGCCAGGTTTGTACCTGTTCGGAGTTTACAGTATTCAGTCTATTGAGTTATTGCATACACAACTGTAAGATTACAAGAATAAACAGGTCAGGTCACCTGACAAGTTGCTGAGTTAACAGTCATCTTGGAGTCTGTGCGTTTGTGATGTCATAGAGAATATATCACAGTACCTTTAACATTGTAAAGCATCCCAAGGTATTTCAGTGAGAGCTCAGCCTGGTTCCTGGCTGTTGCTCGCAGAAATAGAAGAGGAACATATCATAGGCAATCCCTTGAAATCGAGGAAGACTTGCTTCCACTCTAAAAGTGAGTTCTCAGGTAACTGAACAGTCCAATGCAGGAATTACAGTCTCTGTCACAGATGGGACAGACAGTCGTTGAAGGAAAGGGTGGGTGGGGAGCCTGGTTTGCCGCACGCTCTTTCCGCTGCCTGTGCTTGTTTTCTGCATGCTCTCGGCGACGAGATGCTCAGTGCTCTCCCAGATGCTCTTCCTCCACTTAGGGCGGTCTTTGGCCAGGGATTCCCAGGGGTCGGTGGGGATGTTGCACTTTATCAAGGAGGCTTTGAGGGTGCCTTTGAAACGTTTCCTCTGCCCACCTGGGGCTCGCTTGACATGTAGGAGTTCTGAGTAGAGCGCTTGCTTTGGGAGTCTTGTTTTGGGCATGCGGACAACGTGGCCCGCCCAACTGAGCTGGTCGAGTGTGGTCAGTGCTTCGATGCTGGGGATGTTGGCCTGATCGAGAATACTGACGTTGGAGCGTCTATCCTCCCAGGGGATTTGCAGGATCTTGCTGAGACATTGTTGGTGGTATTTCTCCAGTGATTCGAGGTGTCTACTGTATATGATCCACGTCTCTGAGCCATACAGGAGGGCGGGTACCACTACAGCCCTGTGGACCATAAGCTTGGTGGCAGATTTGAGGGCCTGGTCTTTGAACACTCTCTTCCTCAGGCAACTGAAGGCTGCTCTGGCACACTGGAGGCAGTGTTGGACCTTGTCGTCGATGTCTGCCCTTGCTGATAGTAGGCTCCTAAGGTATGGAAAGTGGTCCACATTGTCCAAGGCCACGCCATAGATTTTGATGACTGGGAGGCAGTGCTGTGTGGCGGGGTCAGCTTGGTGGAGGACCTTTGTCTTACGGATGTTTAGTGTAAGGTGCTGCATTTCACCACCTCGCACACATCTCGCCCACAATATCGCTCGCCCAAAATACCGCTCAGAAAAAGTGGAACTGTTCCGAACGAATCACAGCGGTGTGGGCGCCATTTTTAAAATCGCAGGTCGCTTCATTCAAAAGGCTGCTTCAACTTCGGGGGAGTTTGGATTGACTCTGAAGTTCTTCTCAGGTGAAATGACTATCTCAACAGACATATTTTAAGACTCTGGATGATTGGGTTTTACTCTCGGTGTATTTTAGTGAGGAAATTATTGCTCCTGATCAATTGCTATTATACTTTCATTGCAATGAGGCCAGCCATTTCTCAGCCTGCATCCATTAATACGCAGATGCTGCAGAGTGCAAATGGCTCAATATCTAATGCGCATCATTATGTGCCCAATTTAAGATGTGCCAGAATGAGGAGGAGGTCCAGACCATACACACCCAACACTTACAGGGAGAAGAGGTCTTACCTCGACGTGTCTGAGCATACCTGCCTTCGGAGACTGTGCTTCCACAAGGTGGTGATAAATGAAATATGTGAGCGCATCAGTCCGGATATTCAGCCTGCCATCAGGACATCAGTGTCAGTCGAGGTCAAGGTCACCACTGTCTTTCTACGCGTCCGGTTCCTTCTGGGCCTCCGCGGTCGAGATTTCCCCTCTGTCTCACCATGCCACACATCACTGCATTAGACAGGTCACGGAGGCCCTGTACACGCGTAGGATGGACTTTATCAGCTTCCCCATGACCTCGGAGGCTCAGACTGACAGGGCTGGAACACTCTACCATATTGCTAAGGTAGCCAGGGTGCAGGGAGTAATACAGTGCACTCACATCGCCATGCAGGCACCTTCTCAGGACCCAGAGCTTTTTTGTAACAGAAAATGATTTCACTCCCTGAAGGTCCAACTAGTTGTTGACCACAACCAGATCATAATGGCAGTGAATGCCAAATGTCTGGGCAACTTCGAAGAGGCTCACATCCTGCGTGACAGTCCTGTATCTGACATGTTTAAGAATCAGCCACAAGGACAATGCTGGATGCTTGGTGACAACCGATATGGCCTAGCCACCTGGCTGATGAACCCCCTGCGTGACACCCACACCGAGGCCGGGAAGCGACACAACCAGAGCCACAGAGACACACGCAATGTGGTCCAGAAAACAATAACTGTGCTTAAGCAGCGCTTTAGATGCCTGGAGCACTCAGGAGGGGAGCTACAATACAACCCTGAGCAAGTAGCTAAATTTGTGGTCGTGTGCTCCATGCTGCACAACCTGGCTATCAGGAGGGGCCAAGAATTGACAGAAGGGACTGATGCTCCACCTCAGGAGAGAGAGGAAGAGGAGGACGATGGGCTGGATGCTGACCTAGGGCCAGACAATCAGGCTGACCATGCAACCATGCCCACGCCCTCCTCCAGACCGCAGGAAAGGGCCCATGGTGGCTACATAGCTGCAAGACTCTTACGTCAGGAGCTCATAACTGAATGATTTGCCTGAAAGAACGTTGCTGTGCATGACAACGCTGTCACACTGCTATGTGTGTGTGCAGCTCAGACATCAATGGTGGCCATCACCTTGGTGCCAGTTAAAGTATAAGTTGATTGAAGTTAAGTTTTATTTAACCCTTTCATGTTAAGGAATCATCAGTGTGTAATGGTCCAGCAATCTGACACAATGCATAACAAGATTATGTTGAATAAAAAAATTTTTATACGACCATTGGTCTGAAATCATAAGTATCACGGGCAAAAACACCCCACCCCACCCCACTTTTTCGACCATTGACATCAATCAAACGGTCAACATGTCCAGCAAAACAGAATACAAAGGCAAAGCAGGAGGGTGGCTCCCTTCCCCTATACATTACAACAAATTGCATACACCCAGATGGAGATATAACACAGCCATCACCTGCGGACATGCACCTCACTTTCCTAACCCCCTCCCATTCTTCTCCCCACCTCTGCCCCTTCCCCTCCTCGCTATATGCCGCCTGGCTGAAGAGCTCCTCAGGCGGTGCCTCACTGCTGGGAGATGAAGGCAGAGGTGGTGGCTGGACGGGTACCGGAGCGGGGGGTGCCGAGGGGGGAACATTCTCTGATCCAGAAGCAGGATCTTGGTCCTGCCTCTCATCTGTCGTTCGCAGTGGTGGTACAGAACCTAGGGGTGGAGTGCCGCGCTCTGGGACCACTGGGAGGCCTGTGCCAGCAGTGTTCCTGGCTATCGCCTCCAGGGCCTCCACTCTCCGCGGAACGTACTCAGTCATGATGGCCAGCTGTCGGGATATACCCCCCAATGAATTGAGGATCTGGTCACCAATGACTCCAGTCCTCCTGGACAACTGTACCATCTCTCCGCTCTCATGTGTCATGTCCATGAAACCTCCGCGGGGCCGGCGCCGTCCTGTGGACAAATGGGGTGCCCTGTCGCGAGGTGCTTGGGCCCGGTACCTCAAGAATGAAGGCGGGAATGGCCGGAGGAGCACGAGATGACCTTGGGGTGGAATGGCTTCTGGAACGTGGCGATGCAGGTTCCTCGAAGTCCGTGCTCTCATCCATAGAGAACAGACCCAGCGGATTGACGGGCGAGAATCGGAGCTCCTCAGCAGCAGATGTAGGATTGTCTGGCGAGTCCGGCCCCGCGCCCCCACCTTCTGGCCTCTGTGGTCTGGCCTGGGGCCGCGCTGCTGGCTGAGCTGCAAAGCACAAATGAGGTTATTAGAGGAGAAGGGGGTGCTAGGGTCACAAGGTGATTCCAGCGCTACACATAGCATATGCACGACAGAAGCACCACTGCTATCAAAATCATCACAGACACCACATTTCATGACCATCAACACATTCTGCCTTGCAATGATTTTCATTAGGCCGGCATTATTTACAGGACAATTTAAAAAAATCATCTATCATATATGATTGTTCGGATATGAGTGGGTGTGGCATCTATTGAATTATATCACGCAATGGTGTAAACTTTACTCACGTCACATCACTTCAGGGTCTGCAGATGGTTGCGTGGCCGTCTGGCAGTGCTTCCCCACGAGTGTGAGCACCTGCTCCTCCATCTCAGTGATGTCGCTGGTGACTGGTGGCCCCCCACCCGTTCGCCTCTGCACGGACCTCATCATCGATACTTCTTCTGTAAAATGTGACAGGACGACATGGCATGTGATCATTGCGTGATATCTTTGCTAGGTACTGTCACAGAAACTGATACAACACATAACTGACAGATATAATCATGATTATTATGATAATTAGCATTCTTTACCTAAGGACGTGCACCGTGACCGCAAGCTTTGAGTATAATATTCCCAGTAAAATTGAAAGATCTCACATCTGATGATAGTCACTCATGACTCTTACAAATCAAATTATACAAATACATAAGTACATGTAAATAAATGTAATACTTACTCTTGTGGATCCAACAAGGTCATTCCATCGTTTGTGGCATTAGTTGCCCTCACACACTTCGTTGGTCGTCGACGAGACCACCTCTGATATCTTGGCCCATATCCTCTGGTAGGCCTTTGGGGTGAGCTTCCCACGCCCTCCCTGTGTCAAATCACCCCAGAGTGACTCGACCTCCTGCAGGAGGGTGGCATTTGCCTCGTCCGAGAACCTCCTCGCTCTTTTGTGCCCTCCAATGTGCTCCTCTCCCAGCTCACTGCTCTCGCCAACGTCCGTCTCCACAGCGTGCTGTGTCGCCTCCTCCTCTCCCCCCATTATAGGCACCAAATTTGGGCAAATATTTGGCTGGTAACAGCTAATTTTTTTTTCCAATTTGCTTAAAGCTCTAAACCCTCCCTCCTTCCTCCCAAAGCAACCACACCACACCCATATACGCCTTCACTCCCTCTCAGCTCTCTCTCTACCTGTCTCCTCTTCTGCGCAAGATATGATGACCCTTGACCTCCTGAATCGTGGGAATCGAGCATTGCCATGCCATTGCTAAGGACGGCGACACTTTACGGCAGAAGGTCAGAGAGATTTATCGCTACCGCCCATTTCATATCGCTCGCAGAAACGCCCAATTTAAAAAATGGAGACTAGGTGCTTTGAGAATGAGTAACAAGCCGGCGATCTGAAAACCCATTTTTACCATCCACACCGGAAATACCGCCCATTTTTGGGTGATCTGCACAAAAGTATAAAATCTAGCCCATAGAATCATAGAAAATAGGAGCAGTGGTAGGCCATTCGGCCCTTTGAGTCTGCACCGCCATTCAATATGATCATGTCTGATCCTCTATCTCAACACCATATTCCCGCTTTTTCCCCATACCCCTTGATGTCTTTTGTGTCAATCTATCTATCTCCCTCTTAAATATATTCAGTGACTTGGCCTCCACAGCCTTCTGTGGTAGAGAATTCCACAGATTCACCAACCTCTGAGTGAAAAGATTTCTTCTCATCTCGGTCCTAAATTTCTGTGTATCCTGAGACTGTGACCCTTTGTTCTAGACTTCCCAGCCAGGGGAAACATCCTCCCCGCATCCAGTCTATCCAACCCCATCAGAATTTTATACATTTCAATGAGATCCCCTCTCATTCTTCTAAACTCTAGTGAATACAGGCCTAGTCGACACAATCTCACAATACGACAGTCCTGCCATCCTAGGAATCAGTCTGGTGAACCTTCGCTGCACTCCCTCTATGGCAAGTATATCCTTTCTTAGGTAAGGAGACCAAAACAGCACACAATACTCCAGGTGTGGGCTCACCAAGGCCCTGTATAACTGTAGTAAGACATCCTTGCTCCTGTACTCAAATCCTCTTGCAGTGAAGGCCAACATACCATTTGCCTTCCTAACTGCTTGCTGCACCTGCATGTTTTCTTTCAATGACTGGTGTACAAGGACACCCAGATCCCTCTGTATATCGACATTTCCCAAGCCATCACCATTTATATTATGTCTGTAATGTAGCTATGAATGATTCCACGAGGCAATGTGTTGTACTCAAACTGTAGTGACCTTGGTCCTTTGTTCGTAACTCCAGAGTGAGCTAACTGTATGGTGGCTCTCCTTTTATACAGCCCTTGCCACCAGGGCATGAAACCCCAGTCTCCACCAATTGCATCTTCTAGTGGTGCCAGCATGTATATACACAGTGTAAACCTTATTGATAGTACATCAGATAAACAAGTCTCCATTTTATGCAACTATACAGTCACTACACAGAGAGTACATCTATAGTCTGTATATACAACAATTTAAATAATACTTTGTCCTTATGTTTTTCTTACCAAAGTGAATCTGCCATGTGTTTACCCATTCACTCGACCTATCTAAATCGCCTTGCAATGTCTTTGCATCCTCCTCACAACTCACAACCCCACCCAGTTTTGTGTCGTCAGCAAACTTGGAAATATTACATTTGGTTCCCTCATCCAAATCATTTATATATATTGTGAATAGTTGGGGCCCAAGCACTGATCCTTGTGGTACCCCACTAGTCACTGCCCGCCACCCCAAAAAAGACCCGTTTATTCCTACTCTCTGTTTCCTGTCAGTTAACCAATTTTCATTCCATGCCAGTACATTACCCCCAATCCTATGTGCTTTAATTTTGCACACTAACCTCTTACATAGGACTTTATCAAAGGCCTTCTGAAAATCCAAATACACTACATCCACTGGTTCTCCCTTATATATTCTATCAGTTATATCCTCAAAAAACTCCAGTCTAACACGATTTTCCTTTCATAAATCCATGTTGATTTTGTCTAATCCCGTTGATATTAAGTAAGTGTGCCATTATAATAGACTCTAGCATTTCCCCTACGACTGATGTTAGGCTAACTGGTCTGTAGTTCCCTGTTTTCTCTCTCCCTCCTTTTTTAAATAGTGGGGTTACATTTGCCAAATTCCAATCTGCAGAAACTGTTCCATAATCTATAGAATTTTGGAAGATAACAACCAATGCATCTACTATTTCCATGCCTCTTTTAGGCCTACTCCTATTTCTTATGTTCTTATGGGTGACCAAGTATCTCTTCGCAAGCACTAGTTATGGTGGTCTGGAGGGCCAAACAAGGCGCTGGCTGTATAGTGCTTTCTTAGTTGGGTCTTTGAGTGCCCTGGCGTTGATTTTTCTACGGCATTGCTTGTGTTGCTGTCATCGCTTTGGGGTTATATTAATGTTGATGACAGAATGGATTAGGCGGTGGTCCGTCCAACAGTCATCGGCTCCTGTCATGGCGCGAGTGATGGTGCATGTCCTAGTGTTCCCTCGCTCGAACTATGACGTAGTCAAGCAGGTGCCAGTGCGTGGAGCGAGAGTGTTGCCATGATGCCTTGTACTTGTCCCTCTGGCGGAACAAGGTGTTGGTGATGACGATGTTGTGTTCTAGCCATTTTGTCAGGAGCAGGGTACCGCTGGAATTGGTTTTCCCTACCCCCTCTCTGCCGATCATGGCTCCCCAGAGGTCTGTGTCCTTACCAACTCTGGCGTTGAAGTCGCCAAGGACAATCAGTTTATCATCTGTAGGGACTTGGGACAGGGATTGTTCGAGGCTGGAGTAGAATGCCTCTTTGGCCTCATCTGTTGTATCAAGTGTTGGGGCATACACACTGATAGCTGTGGCACACTGGTTCCGGGATAGGGTGAGCCGGAGATTCATGAGGCGTTCGCTAATCCCGCAGGAGGAGTCTCTGAGGTGGTCAACCAGCTTGTTCTTGATGCTGAAACCAACTCCATGGAGGCAGCGTTCTTCTTCTGGTTTGCCTTTCCAGAAGAAGGTGTAACCTCCACCTTGTTCTTTGAGCTGGCCTTCCCATGCCTGCCGGGTCTGGTTTAGGGCAGCGATGTCGACATCGAAGCGTCTAAGTTCCCGGGCAATGATGGCGGTGCGGCGTTCCGGTCTGTCGCTGTTGGAGTTGTCCATGAGGGTCCTGACGTTCCAGGTCCCAAACTTCATTTTGAAGGGTGGAAAATGCCTGTGCGTGAGTTCTTTTAATGTGCAGTTGCCGTTGCACACCGGTTACCACACGGGCTTAGCAGAGCAAGGTCTTGGTTCAGTGGCAAGGGGGTCCAAGCTGTCTGGAGACCAGGCATTGCTGGATGAGCCTGGTTGCCTATGGTGGGATGCGAGCTGTGAGCTCGACGCTGAGCAGCGCCCTTCGGTGAGGTGGTGAGAAAACCGAGGCCTGGCTGAGGGCAGGCATTGGGATGGGCAGAGGTCCACTTTGTGGAAGGAGCAGAGATCAGAGAGGTCAGAGTGGTCACAGCCATTGTGCACACAACGTGCTCGATAGACACTCTGCCGTTGAGTGGGGCCAGCGGCTGTGGGGAGGCCAGAACGTCACTGGAGGAATGAAGGCCATGACGTCGCCAGAGGAAGGCCAGGACGTCGCCGGTGGAGTGAAGGCTCGAACGTCGCTGGTGGAAGGAAGGCCTGAATATCACCATTGGAGTGAAGGCCCGAACGTTGCCGGTGGAAGGAAGGCCTGAACATCGCCATTGGAGGGAAGGCCCGAACGTCGCCATTGGAGGGAAGGCCCGAACGTTGCTGGTGGAAGGAAGGCCTGAACATCGCCATTGGAGGGAAGGCCCGAACGTCGCCATTGGAGGGAAGGCCCGAACGTCGCTGGTGGAAGGAAGGCCTGAACATCGCCATTGGAGGGAAGGCCCGAACGTCCCCATTGGAGGGAAGGCCCGAACGTCGCTGGTGGAAGGAAGGCCTGAACATCGCCATTGGAGGGAAGGCCTGAATGTTGCTGGTGGAAGGAACGCCCGAACGTCGCCGTTGGAGGGAAGGCCCGAAAGTTGCCCGTGGAAGGAAGGCCTGAACATCGCCGGTGGAGTGAAGGCCTGAATATCATCGGTGGAGTGATGGCCCGAATGCCGCTGGAGAGATGGAGGTCCAAAGGGGGGGACGTTCGTACATGAGGGCAAGGAGTGAAGGTAGGGCCCAAACCTGTGGTTGGAGCTGGTCGGAGGCTCACTGCTGTTGAGACCTCAATGGCAGTATTTAGCACATGTTGATGAACCTGTAGGGTTTCCTTTCAGCTGAAAGGAAGATAAACATTTTCACATGACTAATTCACTATATCAGACAGCCTTGGCAAAATTTCATGTGAGCCCCTTTAATAGGACACCGATGAACTTTACATTCAGAAATGTAAATGTGCAAGGAGCTTGTAGTATTATCATTCAGATGGGAAGTCTGTGATAACTAATCTATTTGAAAAGTGATCCTTCAACTAAAAAAGTTTGAGAACCACTGTCCTCTACCTCCAACCAGAGCTGGCAAGTCTTCTTCCCTCTGGTGACTTTCTGGCTTCCCCCCGGCCGCTGGCCCCACTCAACGGTGGAGTGTCTATCGAGCACGTGGTGTGCACAGTGGTTATGGCCACTCTGACCTCTCTGACCGCTCCTCCTTCCACAAAGTGGACCTCTGCCCATCCCAATGCCTCGGTTTTCTCACCACCTCACCGAAGGGCGCTGCTCAGCGTCGAGCTAACGGCTCGCGTCCCACTGTAGGCAACTAGGCTCATCCAGCAATGCCTGGTCTCCAGTCGTCTTGGACCTCTTTGCCACTGGACCAAGACCTTGCTCTGCTAAGCCCGTGTGGTAGCCATGTGCAACAGCCAGTGTGCACGTTAAAAGAACTCATGCACAGGCATCTTCCACCCTTCAAAATGAGGAATATATATTACAATGCTGGCTACAAGTTGTTCCTCCAAATGATGCGTATGTTGCAATGTACTATATATGTTGCTCGAATAGCATTCCTGCATGAGACTGAATAGGAGAAAGGTTTATAGGAAAAATATGGTAGTAGTTATGATTTTGAGGGGGTCTTCACCTTCGCCCTTCTCTTGCTATGCACTCCATCCTTATGATTTTGAGAGTGACCTCTTCAAAGGGATTTAAGAGAATAGCATTGCTGAACCCTCCTCTCCTGTGGGTTTGTTACCTCTTGTTATATGCTGCTTTCTCTGGTAATCAGAGGACCAGCACTGAGGTATTAGAAGTTTGAAAAACACAGAGAGTAACTCCCAAATGTCCAACCTGGATTTGAGCATTTGTGCGAGTAAATGAACGTACAGCATGCACGTAGGTTTTCTTGGAAGATTGTTTTCGAGGTTCGCTGTGAGGATTTATGGGAAACAATAGTTCCAATTTTTACTTGCAGCTACAAAGTGTGTGCTGCTGCAGTGTGGGCATCGTGTGAAGCTACGAAAGAGCCATACGGTTGTCGGAGTTGTTTGTGTGCGAAACAGCCAAAGTGTAACAGGTTGAGAGGAAACACTTTATGGCAACATACTTTATGCCCGTCTATTGATATCAGGAAATGCTGGGGAGCTTATGTTGGCAAAGTTCTAAGGATGGAAAACCCATTTCTTACTTCTACCCAGTTTTCCTGGGCTTTGGTCACAGCATTCACTATTTTGCCATCTCCCCGCGCAGTCTGCCCCACACCCCTATGAGAAGGATGCCCTCCCAAACAGGCAACCCTCCTTTTGTCCACTTCCTGAAACAACAGCTCCACATCTATGTCCATGTCATTCTTGCCTATTGCTGTGCAATTGGTATTTCCAAAATCGATACAATTTTTGGCTGCAAAAAGAAATCTCCTCTTTAAGTGCCTGCTCCAATCACTTTAAGAGTTGCAGGAGTCCCCAAAATGACACCCACCCCATCAAGCAAACTCCTAGTGTGCACCCTAATACCAACCAGGGGCTCAGCGTGAATATTAAATTAGGACTCACCCCAGAAAATCTGCAGGGTCAGCCATGCCCTGGCTTATAAGTGTTCTGGTTTAATAAAAAGAGTCAGCAACAGAAAATCTGCCCTACTAATCTCTTTCCATACTGAAGCTGATCTTCTACAAGGCTCCATATCGTTTAGATTGGCAGAATTGAATAAACATGTGGCGGGATTGAGTCAGTGTGTCGCCACTTGTTTCGACATGGTGTCTCAGAACTAGGCCACACATTATGCTACTTCTGCCCACAAAGTTTCTCTGCCAAACCTTGCCTGAGGACCTTCAGGTAATGCAGCAATGGAGAAATCATCCACTCATCTTGGATACACTCCAGTGCTGTTGGCTATGCGAGGCTTTCAGACGGGGCGTGCCGCCAACTCACAGTCTTCATGGCAGTCGCAGCATTAGCTCCAAGCTCAGCAACTGTGCCAGGGGCAATGTCTCTACAACTGGATAAACTGCAAGTATTCTCTCCCCTCCAAAAGATTGATAGGAGTGGAATATAATGACATGGGAATGACAAGTATTTTTTTGCTTGCAATTTTGTGTCATGAAAGGACTGCTTGCTGAAGGGAACATTTTTCCAAAATCACCCAGGTTCTGAGAAATCTGCAAGTTATTACATTTTGTAGCATAACTATTTTTAGTGCAGCAGTAGAATCATTATTTGCGCTTGCATATTGGTACTTAATAATATTTGTATCTATTTAATGGCATGATTAAATTTGTTTAATGGTTGGGCTATGACAAATTTTCCTCTCCATAATTTGGCTAACACTGTTATGTATATCAACTGGGTTTTACCTGCCACCAGCGGGTGCAACTGTCAGAGCCCTAATGGTCACTGGCAGACATGTGCAAGCCGTGTATATAATGTTGGCAGCCATGTTTAATCCTCACTTGGAGAATAAATAAACTGGAGTAAGGTCATGCCTGAACTAGCTCACCGTACTTAGCCTCGTGAGTTATTCGATATTTAACAATTGGCGATGAGTTAAAAATACGAGCTTTCACGCAACCATGTCTGTTGGAATTTTGGAAAGATTTGTGGAAGAGGAAGACTGGGAGGATTTCACTGATCGCCTCAACCAGTACTTCGTAGCCAACGGTTTGGAAGGAACCGATAAGCGCAGGGCGGTTCTCCTCTCCGTTTGCGGGTCAAACATTTATGGCCTTATCAAGAATCTACTCTCACCGACTCGACCAATGGATAAGACTTACGATGAATTGTGTACGCTGGTTCGGAACCACTTTAAACCGAAGGAAAGCATCATCATGGCGAGGTATCGGTTCTATATGCACAATCGCTCTGACGTGGCGGAATTTGTCGCTGATCTGAAACGTCTCGCAGGGCCGTGCAACTTCAGAGCTGTATTGAAAGAAATGCTGCGGGACTTTTTCATGCTTGGCATTGGCCATGAAGTCATCCTTCGATAGCTGGCTGCTGAATCTCTAGACCTGAGCAGGGCCATCACAATCGTCCAGGCATGCATGTCCACGGATGACAACTCGAAACAGATATCTTCCCAGCATTGAAAGTCACCGGCAAGTACTGTGCATAAACTAATATCATTGGCAGGCAGAGCTGCACATGGCAGGGCCTACTCATCCGTGTTCGTACGACCGGTACTTGCTCAAAGTCCGCCATCGGGGGTGAATTAAATCTCATCTTGTTCACGTTGCGGGGGCTATCATTGGGCCCATCAATGCCGATTCAAGCAATACGTGTGCAAAGGTTGTGCAACAATGGGGCACCTTCAGCGAATGTGTCCGCAACCGAGCAAGCGTGCTGCGACACACCACATGGCTGAAGATGATCAATCCAGCGTGGATCAAGTGGCACAGGCAACTCAACCCAAGGTACAGGACGAAGAAGTGTATGGGATACATTCTTTTACCATAAGTCCTCCGATAGTGCTGGGGGTTAAATTAAATGGGGTTCCAGTATCTAAGGAATTGGACATGGGTGCGAGTCAGTCAATAATGAGCCAGAGGGCTTTCAAAAAGGAGTGGGACACTAAGGCAAAAAGACCCAAACTGAGCTCAATTAATGTGAAGCTACGTACCTACACCAAAGAGCTCATACCAGTCATTGGCAGCGCGGCAGTAAAGGTATCGTACGATGGAGCTGTGCATGATTTATTGTTGTGGATCGTTCTAAGCAATGGCCCAATGCTGTTCAGCTGGAGTTGGCTTGAGAAAATTAAATGGAACTGGAACGATATTGAAGCTTTATCATCAGTGGATGATGCTTCGTGTGCTCAAGTGCTGAGCAAGTTTCCCTCATTGGTCGAACCAGGCATCAGCAACTTTACAGGAGCCAAGGTACAGATCCACCTCGGCCCGGATGCAAGACTCATCCATCACAAGGCTTGGGTGGTTCTGTACATGGTGAGGGAGAAGGTCGAGATCGAACTGGACAGACGTCAACGGGAAGGAATCATATCACCAGTCAAGTTCAGCGAATGGGCCAGTCCAATTTTCCTGGTGTTGAAAAGTGATGGCACGGTCAGGATCTGCGGCAACCAGAAGGTAACGATCAACTGAGTCTCGGTATAGGATCAGTGATCAGTACCCATTACCCAAGGCTGATGACCTATTTGCAATGCTAGCGGGGGGGGGAAGTCGTTCACCAAATTGGACCTGACTTCCGCTTACATGACACAGGAGCTGGTCGAATCTTCGAAAAAATTGACGTACATCAACATGCACAAAGGGCTGTTTATATACCATAGATACCCTTTTGGAATTCGCTCGGCGGCAGCCATATTTCAGAGAAACATGAAGAGTTTGCTGAATTCTGTCCCGAGAACCGTCGTGTTCTAAGATGACATCCTGATCACCAGTCGCGACGCCACCGAACACCTGCACAACCTGGAAGAGGTTCTACGTCGTCTGGACAGAGTGGGACTCAGGCTAAAATGCTCCAAGTGCATTTTCATGGTACCAGAAATCAAATTCCTGGGGAGAAAGATTGCAGCAGATGGCATCAGGCCTGCAGACTCGAAGACAGAGGCCATTGAGAATGCACGCAGACACCGGAGTGTGACAGAGCTGCATTCGTTTCTGGGTCTTCTCAACTATTTTGGTAACTTTCTACCTAGTTTGAGCACATTGCTAGAGCCCTTGCACATGTTGCTGAAAAAGGGTAATGACTGGGTTTGGGGCAAATGTCAAGACAGAGCGTTTGAGAAGGCCAGAAACCTGCTATGTTCCAATAAATGACTGGTACACTATGACCCATGTAAGCGGTTAGTGCTGGCCTGCGATGCTTCACCATATGGGGTCGGTTGTGTGCTCCAGCAAGCCAATGTATCAGGCAAACTCCAACCAGTTGCATACGCATTCAGAAGTCTGTTTAAGGCTGGAAGAGCTTATAGTATGGTCGAGAAAGAGGCTTTAGCAAACGTATATGGGGTTAGGAAAATGTACCAATACCTGTTTGGGCTTTGGTTTGAGCTTGAAACAGACCACAAGCCACTCATTTCATTGTTTTCTGAGAGCAAAGGTATAAACACCAATGCCTCGTCCCACATCCAAAGATGGACACTGACATTATCTGCTTAAGATTATGTCATCTGCCACAGACCAGGCACTGAAAACTCTGCTGATGCGCTTAGCTAGCTACCATTGCCCACTACTGGGGTGGAAATGCCGCAGACCGCAAATTTGCTGCTGGTCATGGATGCCTTTGAGAGTGAGGGGTCACCCATCATGGCTCGCCAACTTTGGACCTGGACCAGCCAGGATCCTGTACTGTCAAGCGTAAAAAGGTGTGTCCTAAATGGAAGTTGGTCTGCCATTCCCAGGGAAATGCAAGATGAAATTAAGCCTTATAACCACCGCAAAGATGAATTGTCTATTCAGTCTGATTGTCTGTTATGAGGTAATCGTGTTATTATGCCAAAAAACGGCAGGGAAACATTTATGCGAGATTTACACAGTACCCACCCAGGCATTGTCATGATGAAGGCCGTTGCCAGGTCTCACGTTTGGTGGCCCGGCATTGACTTGGACTTGTAGTCATGCGTGCATCAGTGCAACATTTGCATGCAACTGAGTAATGCACCTGTGGAGGCTCCGCTGAGTCTGTGGTCATGGCCATCATGGTCGTGGTTAAGGATCCACATAGACTTTGCCGGCCCCTTTCTCGGCAAAATGTTTTTAGTGGTAGTGGACGCTTACTCCAAATGGATTGAATGTGTAACCGTGTCATCCAGCACGTCCACAGCCATTATTGAAAGCCCCCGGGTCATGTTTGCCACCCATGGCCTGCCCGACGTCCATGTCAGCGACAACGGTCCGTGTTTCAGCAGTTCGGAGTTCCATGAGTTTATGACCCGTAATGACATCAAGCATGTCAGGTCTGCCCCTTTCAAACCCGTGTCTAATGGTCAAGTGGAGCGGGCTATCCAAACCATTAACCAGAGCTTAAAACGTGTGACTCACGGCTCCTTACAGACCCGCTTGTCCCGCATTCTGCTCAGTTACTGGACGAGACCCCACTCGCTCACCAGGGTCCCTCCTGCCGAGCTGTTAATGATGAGAGGCCTCAAAACCAGGTTCTCCCTTGTACACCCGGATCTCAATGATCATGTCGAAACCAGAAGGCAACAGCAGCAATGGTACCGTGATCGCGCGGCCGTATCACATGACATTGCTGTTCATGACCCTGTGTTTGTCCTAAATTATGGTCATGGTCCAAAGTGGGTTGCTGGCACGGTTTTGGCCAAGGAGAGGAAAAGGGTGTTGTAGTCAAACTGTTAAATGGCCAAACGTGCAAGAGGCACATCGACCAAACCAAACTGCGATTCACAGACAACCCAGAACAAATTGAAGATGACACCATCATCGACCAACCAACATACATCCAACCATCAGTTGACCCTTGTGTCATTCACGAAGACGAACCTACCATCCCCGACAGTCCTGTCAGATCGACTGCTCCGCAATGCAGCAAGGATCCTACTAACTCACCCAAGCTTGGGTTCGAACTGAGAAGATCAACCAGGGAGCGGAAGGCCCCGGACCATCTCAACTTGTAAATACAACCTGTACCAAGGACTTTGGGGGGAATGATGTTATGTATGTTAATTGGGTTTTACCTGCTACTGGAAGGCGCGACTGTCGGAGTCCTAATGGTCACTGGTGTGCAAGCCGTGTTTATAATGTTGGCAGCCATGTTGAATTCTCACTTGGAGAATAAATAAACTGGAGTAAGGTCATGGCTGAACTAGCTCACCGTAGTTAGCCTTGTGGAGTTATTCGATACTTAACAAACACAAAATTATTCCATCCAGTATTATTGAAGCCAAAAAATGCATTAATTGGGCAGTTTGTTTTCAGCACCAATAACTGTCATCACAAAAAAAGTTTCACCTGCTCTTAATACAACTGGTTTGACTAGAAGTAGGTGAGTAGACAGTCACTGTTCTTTATTGAGGATGGATGCTTAGTTACTGTCAGACACAGAAAAAGTAAAAAAAAAGCTTCCTCGAGAACTATGGGTCAAGAAGTCCTCTGTGTGCATTGTGAAGTGAAATTGTAAATTCATTCTTTATAAGCATATTTATTATTTTGCTACACTTGATGCACAGGAAATCCTCCCACCCCCATATTCTTAAAAGCTATATACTCTCAATCCTTACTGATCAAAAGCGGTATAAAAATGAATTAACATAAAATCTTTTTTTTGTGTCAGACAGCAAGTAAGGATCCATCGTTATGAATGAACAGTGACTGTCTACTTACCCACTTTTAGTCAGAGCAGTTGTATTAAGAGCAGGTGAAGCTTAGGAGGTAACTTTAACCTGAGCCGCTTGATGGGAAACTGACGCAATCAGATGGGCTGCCTGCTTTACACACCATCTGATCACATCAGTTTCCCACCGGGCGGGTCAGGCTAACATTAACCCTTCCATATTTTGTGATGCCAGGTATTGGTGCTGGAAAACAGAAGAGAAAAATACCATGTCACAGAGGTATTAATGAAAACAAACTGCCCAATGAATGCATTCCTTGACTTCAATAATACTGGATGGAATCATTTTGTGTTCGTCAAATAATGGGAAGGACAATTTGTCACAGTCCACCCATTAAACAAATGTAATCATGCCATTAAATAGGAGAAAATGTTATTAAGTACCATTGTGAAAGCACAAATAGTGATTGTACTGCCGCACTAAAAATAAATATAGTTAGACTGTGCTTATTGGAGTCCAGATGAAAAGATACTGGGCTACAGCTTCCCCAGTGGCTTGATGCATAACTGCACTGCTCAATGTGCATTTGATTCTACAGAACAGACAGGCCCTACTTTCAATCTCCCTCTGTCCTAGGTTTTCTAATCGCAACTGAAACCATTAGATTAGGGAGGGAAGAAAAATCAGCTGCTGTCTTGCTCCTGACCACAATCTAATGATTGGAAGGATGCACATTTGTGGGTGAGGATTGGGTTAGGCTGTGATTAAGGTTGACAACCATCCAGGAACCCTTTTGGGAGAAAAATCATTATGGCATTTAAAAAAAAAATTATTTCAACACTTTTGTTTATTAGTAATAAAAATATTGGACATTGGAAAAAATAAGCCTGTTTGACTGTCATGAATTATCCAATCGGGTAATGGAAGAGTCTGTTCATTTTCCAATTGGCATACGAAGACAGGGCACCGCGAGGATTGGCATTTTGGGTGACCAATGGTGGGAGCATGGTTGGAGACAGTAGATCATGTGATGACACCTCCAGGAATATGTCCAGCCAGAGTTGGAAACCCTAGCTGTGATGCTTCTCGTGGTAATAAATTGTGCCGACTGTGTAAGCTCGCATGTAAAGAGTAGTGTGACAGGTAAGGCTCCTCGCACCCAGGGAACTGCACTGCAGCATGAATTAATGAGTGAAAGCAAGAAAAATGCTAGTAAATACTGGCACAGTGACTTTGCAACTCTCAGTAGGGACTGTGGGAGATTAAGAACTCTCCCGTGAGACAATTGCAAAATGCAAGAGAGCTGGTATCACTGGAAGTACTGAAAGACACATTTGTTTCCCCTATACTGGAAACTAAACAGTTTAAGTCTGTTCATTTTTCCTTTTTAATCCGACTGCATGGGAGGCCATTATCTTTGCCTGTTGTTCTCTTTATTATTGAACACAGTTGAAGATTACGTTTTGGTGAACGGTTTGACTGTAGAATTCAGTTCCTCTAAACTGAAGATGAGCTGTTAATGACACAGGAAGACCTGTCAAATTGTTACAGCCAAGCAGTGACGATGCTGGGCCCCAAACCATGGAATACACTGAAGTAGAAAAAAAAGAGGCAAAAAGGCAAAGTAAGATTTTCTTTTTATTTATAAATTTGAATTTATTAAAATCTCCAACGACAATTCATTACCTGAAGGAATGAGACTTCACACTTTTAATTGTTCACTTTCTGGAACAGAACAGTTGATTGGCAGTCATTAACAATTATCACATTGTTAAAAGAGTAGGTACACTGTTAATTACTAGACTTAACTTTGTGTGGTGAGCTTAACAGGCAATTAATGTGCAAATGCAGCAACATCACGAAACTCACGGGAGGTTAGAGATGAGATGCTATTTTCTTGAAGCTAACGGCAGAGTTGCAGAAATTGTCCCACAACTTGTGGCGATTTGCAATTCACGGGGCAACTCTTCCTCACCTCTAGCTACTGGCCTATTTGCAAATTAATAACAGTGTGTATCGTTCTCATGCTGTTATTTTTCAGCAAATTCTGGGCTGATGTTTCTTTTTAAAAAATAAAGTCAATCCAAACAGACAGCACTTTTAGGTGTTACGACAGTGATTTTCTAGAAGCTGGACAATTTACTTTGCATTTTGAAACAAACAAAACTACTTTCCACTATTTATGTTATGTAGGCTTATGTGTGGTTTAGCTTAGTCCACAAAATTAGCAAGAAATGTGCAGTGTTTGTATGTGGTGGTTTGTCTACAAACTTGGAAAGAACTGTGCACAGACAGGGGATTTTACTTTCTACCCACTGCTATCCTGCTTGTATTTGTTTGCTATCGCTGAAGCAATAAACACGT
Source organism: Pristiophorus japonicus (assembly GCF_044704955.1). Taxonomy (NCBI): domain Eukaryota; kingdom Metazoa; phylum Chordata; class Chondrichthyes; family Pristiophoridae; genus Pristiophorus; species Pristiophorus japonicus. Next base: position 124,955,824 of record NC_091981.1, on the reverse strand, counting down.
TGAAACACCTATTTTATATTTGCCTGATGCAGCTTATTCTCTGCTCCTTGTTGGATATTTTTGGATCTAAACACACATTGAGGTAATTTCCCATTCTGTCTGGTCTGCACTCTCTGGTTTGAATTGGTTCAGAGAGGACCGGTTATATTTCTAGTCCAGAATCTGTCTCCATTCTTTACTATACCAAGTCTCTTAGCTGATTTTCAAAAAGAGCAACCCCAATTTCCCCTCATCCCCTGCAGGCAAATGTCTCACGTTGAGGTACGGTTCCATAGTGTCTGCAGCCCTCTGCTACCATTCTTCATGTGTGAGTTTAAACAGTGAGTATCTGCTTGCTTCTTGAGCATGGAGATATACAGGAAGCCAAAGCCTTTCCTCATCAATGTCTGGGTGTATTACATAGGATATACAGGACAGAAACAGGCTATTCTGCCCAACCAGCCCATGCTGCATTTATGCTCCATTCGAGCCCCCTCCTGTCTTTTCTCATCTAACTCTGTCTGCATAACCCTCTATTCCCTTCTCCCTCATATGCTTATCCAGCCTCCCCTTAAATGCATCAATGCTATTCGCTTCAACCACTCCCTGTGGTAACGAGTTCCACATTCTCACCACTCTCTGGGTAAAGAAGTTCCTTTTGAATTCCATTTTTGATTTCTTGGTGACTATCTTGTATTAATTGGCCTCTAGTTTTGCTCTTCCCCACAAGTGGAAACATTCTCTCTGTGTCTACTCTATCCAAACTTTTCATAATTTTAAAGACCTCTATTAGGTCACCTTTTCAAGGGAAAAGAAACCCAGCCTGTTCATCCTTTCCTGATAACTACCCTCAAATTTTTGGTATCATCCTTGTAAATCTTTCTTGTGCCCTGTCCATTGCCTCTATATCCTTTTTATAATATGGCGACCAGAATTGTAAGCAGTACTCCAAGTGTGGTCTAACCAAGGTTCGATACGAGTTTAGCATAAGTTCTCTACTTTTTAATTCAATCCGTCTAGAAATAAATCCTATTCTTGGTTTGCTCTTTTATGGCCTTGTTAACCTGTGTCACTACTTTCAGTGATTTGGTATTTGCACTCTGAGATCCCTTTGCTCTTCTACCCCACTTATTTTTCAAGTAATATGTGACTTCCCTATTTTTCTTACCAAAGTGTAATACCTCACATTTATCTGTTTTGAATTTCATTTGCAATTAATTTTCCAGTAAGGTAGAGGGTGGGGGTGGGGGAATTGTGGTCATTGGATACCAATCAGAAGCAGGAATCCTGGCTAATTTTCTTTCCACTCCCATCTCAGGAGACAGTAATGGCCATTGGAGCAGCACTGCCATGGGAGCAGGAGTTGGCCATTCAGTCCCTCAAGCCTGTTCCGCCATTCAATTAGATCATTAGTAAATTTACTGAGCCACTGGGGTAATCTACGTATTGCAACAATTATCAGAAGCCAACATGGCTGAAAGGTTTCCATTTAAGCCTTGTGTCTTTCAGTCACTTTGGTCCTGCTAACACCTCTAATACATTGATATATGTGCGCAAAGCAGATATAAACAAAAATCACTGATTTCAGCAAGTGTTATTAAGTTAAATCTGATATTTTGGCTGCCTCACTTGCTCTCCAGCCTGCCAACATATTGGGGTTTTGGCCAATGTTTCTCATGCAGCTCCTTACAGTTTTCTGGTTATTCCCTAGTTATACCTCATGTGTTGATGCATTATAACACACATCTGTTATAAGTGTGACCAGCTGCTTCCTCACTGTAGTTTTACTAACTGCACAAATGAAACTTTGCCAAACAATACAATGAAGGGGCGAAATCGCCCCTTTTAATAGCCCCGTTAGCACCTCCAGGGGGCCAGTGGGTCGTGAAGCTGGTGGACATCTACTCTCAAGGTGCTCTTTAAAGGGGAGGGCACCAGCGCCCCGGGCCGCCATATTTTTGTCAGCCGACCCTTGGGTCGGTTCAGCAATGGCAGCCCTAGCATGGTCTGAGCTGCCATTGTGCAGTCCAGCACTCTATTTTGGGTGCCGGCTGCAGGCCCGGTTGCATGCTGCTCTGGTGCCCTAGTGGAGGCCATCATAGGCCTTGCAGAGTGCTCAGCGGCCCTCCCCTTTAATTGAAGGGGATGGTGTTGAACTGTGTCGGCGCTATACGGAGCTTCTATGTAGCGCTTCCTTCAGCGCCCCAGTAGTGCCCCGGTTACCGCCCCCAGAGGAAATGGAGTGCTGGGGATTGCACTCTGTTTCCTTTGAGGGGGAATTCTGTGGTGGAAGGTACTTCTGCGCCGGGTGCTAAAAGTCCCGGTCCCAGAAGGTTACCGCCCCAGTCGGGGCGCAGGCCAATTTCACTCCCTGACTTTCTATTACTAATACCCTGACATTTAAATATAACTGGAACATAAATGGACCATATGACTTGACCTCTAGTCATGTCAGTGTCTCAGTTTTAATCCAGTGATACCGAATCAAAAAAAATTACAGGTATTAAAAATAAAATTTAGGACTGCAATGCTTTTATACAGATTAAATGAATAATGGGGCCGATTATGTAGAAGTGCATAGAAATTATAGCACAGAAACAGGCCATTTGGATTAACTGGTCAATGCCGGTGTTTATGTACACATGTGCCTCCTCTTATCTTACTACATCGCACCCTATCAGCATAACCTTGTATTCTTTTTTAGCTCATGTACTTATCTAGCTTCCACCTAAATGCAACATATGGTCCCAGTGCAAAGGCATTGGGCTAGACTTTCCATTTCACATCGCCCATCTGTGGCCCATCTATCGCCCAAAACGGACCTCTACCGCCCATTTTGAGCAAAAAGTGGAAACCAGGCCCAAAACATCACCGGAAAAACAGGTGCCTAAGTTTCCACTTTGATCGCCGAGATGATCGCTGAAATAATAGCCCACACAAGGCCCATCCCAAGTTTCGGCACCTAGCATGCACTTCGCTGGGCTGATGCAAGGCTAAAAAGAGTGCTGAGAAATAGTTGCTTTTTCTGGGCCTAAGAGAAGGATAAGGGACACTGCGGACGCCATTTTGAACTTCAGTGGAAGGGTGGAGGATTAGTTGTGAGTTATTTAGAGAGTTAATTTAAAGATAATTGTACTCAGCATATTGGAACAGGGAATATAAAGAGGTATTATCAAGTTATTTTTGGAAAAAGCTTTTATATATTGAAATTATTTTGTAAATAGCTTTTACATAGTGAAGTTATTTACTGATACTGTTGGGGCCTATCAAACTGACTGGTATACAGCGTAGAGAGTACAGAGAGTGCAGAGTACAGTGATGAGAGAGTATAGAATAGACAGATTATTAAAATTAGTGAAAGTAATTATTGATAGTGATATGGGGCCTATGCTTTCCCTGCCTTTAATTGCAACTGCTCACACACTGGTTACTGAAAGGATCAATTGAAGAGGTGGCAGAGTAATGCATAGACGGAGACGAAGACAGAGGAGGAAACCGTATAGCCAACGAAGGTACTTGGGAAAGAACCCTACCTGAACTTGTCTGAAAATGCTTGTCTTAGGAGGCTGCGATTCTGGAAGTAGGTCATCGATGAGATATGTCAACTCGTCAAGGGTGATCTGCAGCCTTCCAGCACCATCAGAACCGCACTGTTCGTTGAGGTGAAGGTTACTGCTGCCCTAGCCTTCTACGCAGCGGGATCTTTTCAGGCTTCAGCCGATGACATCTACCATATCACTCAGCACGCTACACACTGCTGCGTTTGACAGGTGACTGGAAGCCCTTTACTCTCATGGATGGACTTCATAAGTTTCACAATGACCAGGGAGGCACAGACAGAGAGGGTTTTGGGTTTCTCAAGAATAGCAGACTTCCCCAAGATGCAGGGAGCAATAGACTGTACGCACGTTGACCTCAAAGCGCCCTTAAAGAACGCGGAGGTCTTTCGTAACAGAAAGGGGTTCCACTCACTAAATGTGGATATTCAAATGTTCATTTACAGTTAGGGTTAATCTAAAGTTTCCTTTACGTGGGGTTTCCTTGTTGCCTTGCCTGCACTGGCCTATCATTGGAATTTATGCTTAGTTTAAATAAAGTTTAAGTTTAAGTAAAGTACTGGTATAATAAAAGAATAAACAAATATGGATTAACAACCGTAAATTTGATAACTAATGTAACTGAGAGAAGACACAAAATTTTTTGAATTAAATAATTTTTTTTTTATTAACAAAGATAAAAAAATGAATTTTGAATAAACTTTTTAACTATATCCTCCCTCCAACCCCCCACACCCTGCACCAACCCACCTTTCCCTCAAATCCCCAAAACGTTAACAATGAACAAAATAAGAACATTGAACATATAAACTTTTGGAAAACACTCCCCTCTCCCTATCTGCGGCCACATTTCCTTCCAGGTTCTGTCCCACCCCGTGTATGTACCCCACCCACCCGTTTTGATCTAAACAGAACGACACTAAGACATCATGCAGTGTGGGACGTCAGGACTTCCTGCCGTGGTGGAGGTGACGGAGTAGAAGCAGAAGCCTGAGGCTTCACTTTCGGGTCAGGAGGAACTGTGCCCTCCGTACTCGCTTGCGTGCTCGGGGTCTCGCTGCGAGCTGACACGACACCTTGGGGTGCAGCGCCGTGTCTAGCCAGCAACGCATGCCATAGGGCATTGGTTGTGGCTGTCTGCTGCCGAATGGCCTCCAACGTTTCCCATACAGTCTGTGCTTGCTCAGAAGACCAGTTAGCGAAGTTCGTGCAGAACTCGCTCCAGGTTGCTGGAAACTGGCTCCAGTTCACAGAGAATTGGCTCCAGTTTGCAGAGAATCCCGCGAAACCCTGGATAAGGTCGCGACCAATCACGACCGTCTCCTGCACAGGGATAATAAGCTCTCCATCTGGCTCTCCCTTGTAGGCGATTTCTCACCCCGCTGACCGGACCTCCGTGGGGTTGGCGTTTGCAACATTACGCGCCTTGGCGTCACCACCTGCACACCGCTTGGTCCCAGTGCATCATCCATCTCAATAGAGATGGCCGCAGGTTGTTCCCCCCCATAAAAACAATTTCATCGTCTTCCTCCTCCTCCGCCTCCTCCTTCTGCTCCTGCTCAACTTGAGTCATCAGTTCCTCCTCTTCCTCCTGCGAGCTGTTTGATAGCTCGGGAGTTGCGGATGCCTCTGCTGACTCAACGGACACTTGACCTTAGAAAGACGAATGAAATTTCAAAACAACTTAGAACAATACATATGAATACATATCAATATTTCAATAACCCAAAACATTACAATACTTTCCAAAACCCATATGCACAAGGGTTCACCAGGGCTGACATGGCCTCATTCGTAGATCAAGAGAACATCAAAATTATTACATTATATTTGCAAAACATTACATGCGTAACTACGATATTTTTAGTTTGTATTTAGTAATGTTTGACACATTGCACAGTGCACAGTGCACAGTTCCCATTACTTACGAGTCTCAAGGGTGGGTTCGGCCACTCCACGAGTCATGACTGAACGGCTTTCAGGCCCACCAGGCTACCGCAAGCTCCTCGTATTGATTCAGTCTATGCACTGTAGTGGAGCCGCTGCCCGTCCTCCTTTGCTCCGTATGGTTCTTCTGTAAATGATAAGATAACATCGCATGGCATAAGCTAATGGACTTGGCAATAAACATTTAAGACTGACAGATTTAAATGTTCAATTAAAAATTAGCATTGCATTGCATATGAATAATTTTTCATATTGTAAGATTCAACTTAGTGTTAGGGTGCATAAATTAATTCCTAATTTAATTATTTTATACTAAAAAGAAATGACATTGAATATTCTAATTAAAATTTACAAACATCATTTAAATAATGCATATGTATGATTTTAAATATTAAATGCAACTTACTCTGGCTGCTGCCAGCAGGCTGTTCCATCTCTTACAGCACTGGTATGGAGTCCGCATTTCATTTGATGTTACTACATCGGCAATCTCACACCATATTCTCCGATATGCACGGGGTGGAGGTTTCCCATGCCCACACCGGGTCAAGTTCTCCCATCTTGTACTCACAATATTTACGAGGGCCTCGTTGGCCTCCTCGCTAAAGGATTTGGCCCTTCTCCTTTCACTTTCTCCCTGCATTTCCATTATTTTGTACATATTGCAATATCTCAAACTAAAATACTGTTAACAAATATATAATATTAATTTTAATTATTTGAAATTCCCCAAAAAATCAAAAGATCTATCAGATTTGTCAGTTTTTTCGTTCAAATATAAGCACAGACCAAACATATAAGCCTCTCTCCTTCTCTCTCTGACACTCCCTGTGCTTCTGAGCATGTGCGATGTCCCCAGGATTCTCGAAACGCGGCAAAAAAAATTAACCACAAAAAAAAATCCCACACATGCGCACAATAGCGTTGCTAGGGAAGCTTTTTTTTCTATGACTTCCGTTTGACTCCCGTTTTCTTTGGGCGATCGTGAGATCGGCAAAAAATCAGATCGTCCATTTGACATTGCCGGGATAAGGCCGAATGGAAACCGCAAAAAAAAATGGACAATGTGCTGGCGATCAGCACAGCCGAGATGTCCCACATCGCTGGAACATGGCCCATTTTTTTGGGCCATAGCCACCTAGTGGAAAGTGTAGCGCATTGCGTCTCTTTGGGCACAGCATATGTCTGTAGTCATTTGGTTCATGCCGACTCCCGTCGAAGCCAGTGGGGATGACATGGAGGCCGATGGGCAGGAGTAGGATATCCTGTGGCTGCAGGCCGCATTCGGAGACCCAATGAAATGATCTCTGTAGAATCCTGTCTGCGTTAGCTGCAGCTTCACAGCATTGGTCATGAACTTCTGGAGATTGATGCATTTAAACACCCAGATCTCTTTCTTTCATCTGGACTAGTTTTGATCGCTTAAAGGAGTTGGAGAGGAATTTTTCAGAATTTTTTTCCCTATTTGGCCTGGGTTTTTAATCTGAATTTTCATCCCTCCCTGGATATTACATGGTTACTGGTGGGTGAGGACTGTTTGTATTCTGATGTACTAGGCAAGATGGACCAGTAATTTTTGTATGTTTGTATGAAAAGAGAGGAGTCAGCTAACCTACGATCCTTGGGTCTTTATGAAGGATGGAGGTACTGCCAATCTTGAAGGCAATAAAGAGAGTAAGGACCGAGGACATTGGATGCCTTACCCAAGCTCATAGCTAGTATCATCCTTAGATTTGCATTCTTTATTCTATTAATCATTCATTCTTTCTCTCACACACAGGCTCACACTGCAAAATATGCATGCTGGAATGTCTTACCATATAAGCTCTGTTTCAAGAGGCGTCTTGCTGCCAGAATTGTAAAATCTGTTCTTTTTCTGCTCCTGTAGGCAACAAAGAGGAGGATGTGGCAGAGCCCACTGTAACGCTCAACCGAGCATCACACAGTGCCTGGCGGCAAACAGTCATACAGTGGCAAGCATCGTCATAGATAAATGCACTCCATGGGGGAAAAGTTAGTGAGTTGCAGGCGGGAGCGCTGGATGAAGCACAGGGCACGAGCGAAGAGGAGCAAGTGCAGGTGGAATTGCAGGACCAAAACTCTGCTGGTTCAAGGGCGTGCTTGAAGGCTCCTTGATCAGCAGGAATTTGGACCTCAGAGGGGCTGCTCACAAACAGAGCTCAGTAGTTCAGCATCAGCATTTCATACAGCCAATTTAAGACTACCAAGCAGCTTGTGCAGTTCAAAAAATGCCAGATAACATAAGGCTTTGACAATCCCATTGCTGCCCAGCAGTTTGGTCTGACACAGATCGCTAGCCATGCCAAATGAATGCCCAAGGGCTGGCATGGATGATGCAGATGTCTCTCAGGGTAATTCCACATGAGTAGCAGCCATTCGCCTCACTCAAATGATTATTGATCTGTCATTATTGAATTTAGGCCCAGGCAGTCACCGTACTGACCCATGTGGCACCTGTAGCTGCAGGGCCACCTATTGACCCAGCACTCGGAAGTACAAGACCACCTTAATCACTAGAGACAGACACTGACACACAACTAATCACCCCACTGTGGGGAAATTGTAAAAGGAACCTCGAGGTCGAACTGCAAGGCCGTTTGCACCGGCCCCCCACTGACAGTCAACAGCCTTCCACCCCTCATGCTGCAGCCACTAGGGTTGCACTGTGTGACATCAGTAGAATAGGTAAAGACACAAACAAGATAGTCACTAAGGAACTGCACAAGGGTGGTTAGTTGATTTCTGAAATAAAAGCAGAAAATGATTGAAATATTCAGCAGTTCAGGCAGCATCTCGACCTGAGACATGGGCGGTAATGAGGCAGAAAGGAGTTACCACTCAGTCGAGGCAGAGTGGCCGACAATCGGGACATTGTCCTCGTCCCTTTTTCTGGTGGAGAAGGTTACTGCCCTGCCCGTGTTCCCACCTTGACCCCTTACTGACCGGCGGCGACCCCTTTCTGCTCTGGGTGGGAAGCTGCCAGTGGCTAGGTGGCGCGTCTGCTCGTAAAGGGCTACCGCTGCTGCCTTTTTATTTTAATTGTCGGCCGACTCTGAGGTCGGCCCGATAATGGCGGTCATAGGTTGGGCCGGGCTGCCAACAGGCAGCCTGGTACCCCCTCTTTGGTGCTGGACTACAGGCCCGGCCGAAGCCCTCCCTGGTGTCCCTGTGGGCGCCACTAACGTGGCTGCAGAGCTCGCAGTGTTCCTCCCCTTTTACTGATCACACCGCCCGCCTTTTGCCCCGATCCCAACCCACTTCTGCCCCGCTGCTGCCTGAAGCACAGACCCGGAGGATTCGTTCAAAAAAAGGGCAAAATCGCACTAAACACCGCCGCATCGATTGGGGCAGTAAATCAACAACTAAATCGGTAAGTGCGCCCCGTTTGTGGTGGAGGGCAATTCCGGCCCCATGAACTCTGTTTCTCTCTCCACTGATGCTGCCTGACCTGCTGAGTATTTCCAAAATTTTCTGTCTTCTGAGAGGCTTTCCTTTACCATCTGAGGGCTTGCAAGCATTTAGCAGCATTCCCTGCACACTTTAAAGACTTTTAGCATCTATTGCAATAAGCCATTACTTCAATAAAATATAAAGGGGTGGAAATTGCTCACCGCCCAAAATGAGGCACAACTGCTGTTTTCGATGTGGTCTGGTCGCCACAATGCACGGGGTGGCCCAACTGTCGAAATTCAGCACTTCGGGGATTTTTTTGGAGCGGGGCGGAAGTGGCCTCATCTTTGGGGGTGGAAGTGGGGGCGGGGTGGAGTGGCCGTCATTAGCGGGGTGGAAGTGGGGGCGGGGTGGAGTGGCCGTCATTAGCGGGGTGGAAGTGGGGGCGGGGTGGAGTGGCCGTCATTAGCGGGGTGGAAGTGGGGGCGGGGCTGAGGAGCTGATGCTGTCAAGTTGACGTTGCACGATTACTGATGCCACATTCTGCAGATTTGCACATCTAGGGCCAGTACTGCTAATGGCAGCGTTATGGCCCTCACTAAAATGGCAGCCGCCGAGTTCCACACCAGAGGCAGGCAGAAGTGAGGTGGCCACCATTTTATTTCACAAATCAAACCTTAGCGGGAAGTACATGAATTTCTAACCCATTGTTTTCCTGACAGAACAAAAGGCCCTTAATGTGGATGCATCTCCATTGAGCAGTAAAAACTATTAAACTAGCCTACTCAAGGTCACCCTGTAGAGTGGTAACAGAAACAGGTCATCCAGCTGTAGCAAAAGAACACTGAACACGTCAGACCCACAGCACTTAATGTGAGATTTATGTCACTGTTATACCATGAATCCAAATAACCAAACTCAGGCAAATCTCACAATGAAGTCAACCTGGACTGGTTACACACTACTTTTAAACTCTGCACACTGATGTCACCACTCCAGCAACAAACTGTACTGCAGGAGAAGGTTCCTATTCTACACCATAACGGAATGTTACACAATAAACCCAGAAAACAAATGGCGCAAGTTGAGCATAATTCCAGTTGGGGTTGTTCAGACGTGAGTGCTTGCCCTGAATATGCAGTGACCCCATGGAATTTGTGACTTTAAATTTGCGCCTGCTCCTATTTTTTATGTTCTCATGTTCTTATGAATACTGTTGTGCTAAAAATCTGCACTGTTTTAAATGGATATTAGCTGCAATCAAGATGGGAGAAGGAACATTTTGGGGCTGGACCCAGCTACAATTGGTTCGAACCCTGTTTGAGAAGCACTTTGGTTTCCTGGGAGGGAGGTCAGGAAACCAATTCAATCTAATGCAGCGACGGGCTTCTTCTTGATGGCAGGAATCCCACATGTCTAAGTAACCCAATCCAGGAAAACAGTTCAGGTTAAGCCAGGATCGGTGGGGTGGGTGGAAGTTTCACCCTGTCGCTACTCCGCCACAAAGATGGAAATCCCACCAGTGATTTATTGCTGATTTAATCCCTCATTCTATGCCTCATGGACAGGACATTGATCCAGCTTCTGATAGCGTCCCAGTTTTTTTTAATTAAATACAAATTAGGGAATGTGCATTGCTGCTTTCATGGCCAGTACCTCCTGTACAATCAAATTCACCACTGTGCTAGATAAATGTGCTTTCCTGATCAATTTTTCCTCATGCCTATAAAGTTTCCATTCAAAAAGGCCTAGAAATTGGATATGGCCCGAAAAATGGACAGTGTCATGGCCCAGCACTATTTAGCTGCGACGGGTCAAAGTGCTGCAGGTAGCACACAAAATTCATGCTGCCTGCTCATTGACATGACTATAGTGCTGATCTCAGCACTAAACCCACTGCTCATTGGTTTACCACTCAACAGGTGGGCCAATATTGGGTGCAGACTAATTGCAAGTTATGTTTGGCCCAAGCTTTCTCCATTGCTTAAAGGGGAGGTTCTTTGATGCAACAGCACCTCATTGTCATTGTATTTGGAGCTCCACTCAGATTCAGTAGCGAATTTCCAAGAGATGGCTGAGCAGCAGCAGCAGAGAAAGAGCCCGACGGTTCTCAGATGTGGTTCTAGAGGCACTGGTGATGGCTGTGTAGAGGAGGCAGCGGCCCTCTCCCCATCTAGAAGGCTCTGACAGATATTTGCATATGTGACGGCCAACAGTGTGGTCCCCAGATCATGGATACAGTGCCGCAAGAAGTTTAATGACCTCACGTGGCAGGTCAAGCTGAATGAAGGCTTCAGCAAATGCCATATCCCACCATCTCCACCACAAGCCTCACACACTGCTGAATGCACTATACCTCCAGCACTCACCTCCCAACAATCTCTACCTATCGCCACTCAGATCTCACAATCATAGTTTCACTTCACTCTCACAACCTTACCACTGCTGGAACACCACCAGCCATGCTGCAGCCATTGGGGGAGCACTGCATAGGAGCACCAGAGCAGCAAAGCACCCAAATGACAGACACTAAGGGATTGCACAAGGGTGATTAGTTGATATAGTATGAGTGAATTGAGCAGTGCAAAATGTATTAATTTTGTTTGGAATCTTTGTTTGTGGTTTCACTTTGTGCCCAGGAGGACACTGTGATATTCCGTGACGGAGGGATTGTATGATGGGAGTGTGGTTGATGAGGATCTGGTGAGCAATGGGGTTCTGGGGTTTTATTCCCTCGGTTCATAGTCTGATTAGGCGTTCACAGACACTCGTGCCGAAGGGGGATTTGCCGCTTGCCTACCTCCCTCCTCACCCTCTCCTCTTCCTCCTCATCCTTCTTCTCTGCCTTTCCGCCTCCTCCTCCTCCTCCTGTTCCTCATCCTCTTCCTGAGGTGGTCCCACAATCCCTGCTGGCAAGGGCTTTGCCATCATAATGGCCAAGTTGTGCAGCATGCAGCAGACCAGCACGAAATGGGACACACTCACTGACATCACGATCTGCATAAACTCCATATTGTTAGCAAGTGCGGACATTGGCAACACTGCCACCCAGCCAAAAATGATGGCCACTGTGGGACCCACTGGCAGCGCACAGAAATCCAGCGGCAGCCATTTTTTTCCCCGAAATGGGCCTTAACGGTCAGTACTAACACTACAAATTTCTAGACCTTCATCTATATTGCTCAACTTTCACCTTCCACATCTTCTCTTGTCTCTAACTGAATTCTTTTTAGTATTTGGTGGTCAAATTTGTCCTTTGTAAATTTGTGACCTCTAATAGACTTACTTGACGTCAGATGTGTAGAATTTATGAAGGGATGGAAAATCTGAAGTATTCTCTCAATATCCCCATGATGCTAACTACATTTAAGGTTTATCAAGCGGCTTTGAACCAAACACAACAGAGTTCATTACTCTGTAGCACTTCAATGAACATGAAATGATCTTCTTGATCACTATAAGAAACATTGGGCTAAAAATTCCAGTACGCTGGAAACTTGTCGGTAACAGCGCTGACCAAAGCTAAGGGCCGCCTGCCAAGAGAGCACAGGCAGTACCAGTATTTTGGTGCTAGCTCCTAATTAACATTTTGTGGTGTAACACACTCTTTCCAGTGCTAATCTGAGCAGGAGGCCGAAGGTCGCATCTGTGTCCTGCTTGCAATAAGGAACGGCGGAAGAAAGGAACGAACCTGTAAGCTATGTCTGGAACAGTTCTAGTATTTGCCTGCCACCCGATGCTTGTTGATTTTTTAATAGTTCATGAAATGAATGTCTCTGCGTTCTCTGTAATACATCTTTCTCCAATGCGTACTCCTGAAAGTGTTTAAATGTGTAGTCATCGCGTCAACTTTTAGTGGGTCTTGCATTCTCGACACAAAATAATTATTTGATAAATAATTGGTTATGGAACTTTGAATAAATTAATTATAATCTGCCGAGGGATTTGCACACACTTGATCAGCTCCGCTGGGCAGGCCATATAGTTCATATACCAGATACGAGAAGCCCCAAGCAAGCGCTCTACTCGGAACTCGTCCATGGCAAACGAGCCAAAGGTGGGCAGCAGAAACGTTACAAGGACACCCTCAAAGCCTCCCTGATAAAATGCGACATCCCTATTGACACCTGGGAATCCCTGGCCAAAGACCGCCCTAAGTGGAGGAAGTGCATCTGGAAGAGCGCTGAGCTCCTCAAGCCTCGTCACCGAGAGCATGCAGAAATCAAGCACAGGCAGCGGAAGGAGTGTGTGACAAACCAGACACCCCACCTACCCACCCTTTCCTTCAACCACTGTCTGTCCCACCTGTGACAGAGACTGTGGTTCTTGTATTGGACTGTACTGCCATCTAAGAACTCATGCTAAGAGTGGAAGCAAGTCTTCCTCGGTTCCGAGAGACTGCCTATGATGGTGACTTGTTCAGGTGTTCAGCTTTGAACTAAAAGCTTGTTCCACAAGGTTCAACCCATTGATTTATTGACCCACGAAAACTGTAAAACTATAAGTTCTGGCATCCATCTAAGGTGTTTCCCACTTGTCAGCCTCCATCTTTGTGTACAATCTGCCAAGCCCTGCCAGGCTCCTCATGGCCGTTAATGCTGCTGAAGTGCTTTTAGTGGCTGCCCGCATGGGTGTGCTTTAGAGCGGGCGACAAGAGGAGCAGCGATATCCTAAATAGATGAACGGGTATCAACTGGGCATTGCACAGTAATTGATGTCACACTCCGACTCATTACAATATTTTTGGAGAATGCCAGCAACGACAGTGCCGCTGACCTGCTGGAAATGGCGGCCCTTGCGGGATCCACGAGTAGTGTCCGAAAGTGCGGTGGCCACCATTTATTTTACCTGAATCATGTAGTAACAGCCGGCATTAAACCCCTGAATTTATAGCCCAAAGTTTTCACCGGTATGGATCCATTGAGCAAAAACTTTAGATGCAAGATGAAAAATGTAACCCCTGTTAAATAAAATTAATATGCTTCAGTACATTGTAACTGGTCTCCAAATGACGAGCATGTTGACTCAAGCAAAATAAATTTTCTTGTAACTTAGCCCTGTCATTCTTTTTATGCCAACTGCACCTGAATCTATCTTGGTCTGCTTACCTGCCCTTTAGGCCAGTCAGGAAATATTTAGCAACAGTAAAGGGACATGGAGGGATCAGAGAAATAGAAAGATACCATTCTAATCTTTGAAACAGAAAAGCAGGGAAAGCTTCAGTGCTGTCTGTGTTATGGCTACTGTAATTATACTCGATTGGCCCTTTGATTTTCCAATTCCGGATGTATGGTATCAGAAGATCAAAGAAATAATTGGGAGTCAGCCATAAACCAGCACGGTAAATGAGATAACATTGTATTAAAAAGTGTCATAAGGGAGATCTGTATATTTATTATATGGGTGTGAATGATGATTCAACTTTCCATGGAATTGACATTCCAGAATTGTAAAAATGAAAACTGATAATGCACCCGTTTAAAGTAGGAAAGTCAGCTAATTCCAACTAGGCTAAAATCTGCTTGTCATCTGACTCCCTGCTGGCTGGCTGACTGAAACTCGGGGAACAAAAATAAAGCAGTACTTTTTTATATATATCTAACATTCTTCATTTCTCTTTCTTATATTTATGTTTTGTGTTTCTCTTTGTCTCCCTGTCTTTGTTTTTCAGTTTAATTATCATGTTCCTTTCTATTGCTCTCTCCTTTCTCTATGTTTGGGTTTCCACCTCAACTTTCTTTCCCGTATCTCTCTCTGGGACTGATACTTCTCTTCCAGTGAACAGGTGACTCAAGGGCATTCTGTGTGGTGGATTTTGTGCTTCCGGTACAGAATGGGGCCCGAGATCCTTTCGTTGAATGTGGCTGTGTGCACAGTGCAATTTGCATCAATCATTGGGAGCGCAGAGGTTCAAGGATAGGATTTCCTGTGCAGAGCTGTGAAAGTGTTGGTGCTGCTCCTTAAAGTTAACTTGCACTTCCCTGTTTTCAGAAAATTCTCTATTTTGCAAGTTCCCTTTTCTCAGAGAGGCCAGGAGATGATGTTGAGGAAGGTGATGATGAGGAGGCAAGACATTTTTAGACATCAGGAGCACACTCCTAATCACGCTGCACTCGCGTCTGCCTGGGACAGTTGATCCAACAAGCACTTTCTGTCGTCAAGAGTTCATTTTCCCAGATGAGGAAGAAATTCAACATCTTGAAGAAGTTTTCCAAGGGAAGTAACTACTGTATGAATCTCTTTACAATGGTCCACAATGGCAATGACAGCAACACAAACACAGATGTTGTCCTTAACTAGCTGTGGATCAATGCCCCAGTTTTCTACATCTCTTTTGTTTGTACATCTTATAGTGTGTTTTTCTGTTTCTTTGTTTGCAGCTTCGTGTTTTTATTTTTCAATATCTCCATCCTTCTCCCTCCAATCTTACTTTCAATAATTTACCACCCTGAAAGGCTGAATAAAGTTGGAAAAGAAGAACTTTAGCATTTTCCTTTCGGCAAATGACATTGCTTTGTGAGGACAAGCCACTTTACGATTACATAGAATTACATAGAATGTACAGCACAGAAACAGGCCATTGGCCCCACAGGTCCATGCCAGTGTTTATGCTCCACACGAGTGTCTTCCCAGTACACCGATCTTCATCTAACCCTATCAGTGCAACCTTTTATTCCTTTCTTCCTCATATGTTTATCTAGCTTCCCCTTAAATGCATTTATGTTTTCCATTCTATGATTCTATATCCTGAAGGAAAAAAAAACTGCAAGGCTACAGGGAAAGGGTGGGGGAGTGGGACTAGCTGAAGTGCTCTTGCAGAGAGGCGGCATGGGCTCGATGGGCTGAATGGCCTCCGTCTGTGCTGTAACCATTCTATGGGGTCAAGTTTCAGCCTGAGTTGCTCCTATTTTTTTGAAGCAACTGGTTTAGAATGGAGTATCTTAGAAATTGTAATTCTCGGCATTTAGTTTTCTCCAGTTCTAGTCAGTTAGAACAGTTTCATTTTGGAACAGATTATTTTTTTCAAAAGGGGGCACGTCCGGCCACTTACTACTGTTTTGAAAGTTTAGGCAGTGAAAACTTACTCCAAACTAACTTAGAATGGAGTAAGTCTAGATTTTTGTACGCTCAGAAAAACCTTGCATACACTTAGAAAATTAGGCATAGGTCACAATTCAGGCGTAGGGAACGAGGGGGGGAAGAGAAGTTTACAAACATGAAACACATCACTTTTACAAATAAAGAGCCATCATCAATAATAAATGATAAATAAATCAATAAATCAACCAATAAATCAATCAAAAAAAATAAAAAAATAAAAAATAAAAAACATTTAAAAATCAATAAATAAAAAATTAAGTTTCTACTCACCGACTGTAGCACCGGGAGCCATCCAACAGCGTGCTGGGATGGGCGCCCCCAGTGTCTCCCTCTCTCTGTCTCTGTCAGTGTCTATGTGTTTCTGACAGCGAGGGAAGGGGAGAGGAGAGGGAAGGGGGAGAGGAGAGGGAAGGGGGAGAGGAGAGGGAAGGGGGAGAGGAGAGGGAGGGGGGATGGAGGGGAGGAGAGGGAGGGGGGGAGGAGAGGGAGGGGGGATGGAGGGGAGGAGAGGGATGGAGGGAGGGAGGGAGGGAGGAGAGGGATGGAGGGAGGGAGGGGAGGAGAGGGATGGAGGGAGGGAGGGGAGGAGAGGGATGGAGGGAGGGAGGGAGGAGAGGGATGGAGGGGAGGGAGGGGAGGAGGGATGGAGGGAGGGAGGGGA